>NC_054506.1:777241-989741 GCF_017639515.1 Carcharodon carcharias
AACCACCCCGAATACCTCGATTAGATTCCAGTCTGTAACTCACTCCTTGGTATCTGTTATTATATCTATTAACCGCCCGGAACCCCTCGATAAAATTCCAGTCTGTAACTCACTCTTGGGTGTCTGTTACTCTACATATAACACCCTTGAACCCCTTGATTGGATTCCTGTATGTAACTCACTCTTGGGTATCTTTTATTCTATATATAAACCACCCGGAACCCCTCGAGTAGATTCCAGTCGGTAATTCACTCTCGGGTGTCTGTTACTCTATATAAAACCCCCTTGAACCGCTCTATTAGATTCCTGTCTGTAACTCACTCCCCGGTATCTGTTATTCTATATATAAACCATCCCAACCCCTCGATTAGATTCCAGCCTGTAACTCACTCCCGGGTATCTGTTATTCTGTATATAACCCCCTTGAACCCCTCGATTAGATTCCTTTCTGTAACTCACTCTCGGGTATCTGTTATTATATATATAACCCACCCCGAACCCCTCGATTAGATTCCAGCCATTACCTCGGACCCGGGTCTCTGTAATGCTATATCTAAACCACCCCGAACCCCTCGATTAGATTCCAGTCTGTAACTCACTCCCAGGTATCTGTTATTCTATATATAAACCCGCCCGAGCCCCTCGATTAGATTCCAGTCTGTAACTCACTCCCGGGTATCTGTTATTATATATATAAACAACCCGGAACCCCTCGATTAGATTCCAGTCTGTAACTCACTCTCATGTGTCTGTTACTCTATATATAACTCCCTTGAACCCCTTGATTAGATTCCTGTCTGTAACTCATTCTCGGGAATCTGTTAGTCTATATATAAACCGCCTGGAACCCCTCGAGTCGATTCCATTCTGTAATTCATTCTCGGGTGTCTGTTACTCTATATATAACCCGCTTGAACCCCTTGATTAAATTCCTGTCTGTAACTCACTCTCGGGTATCTGTTATTCTATATATAAACCGCCCGGATCCCCTCGAGTAGATTCCAGTCATTAACTCACTCCCCGGTATCTGTTATTCTATATATACCCCCCTTGAACCGCTCGATTAGAATCCAGTCTGTAACTCACTCTCAGGTAGCTCTTATTCTATATATTATCCCCCCCCAGCCGGGACCTGTTGATTAGATGCCAATCTGTAACTCACTCCCGGGTATGTGTTATTCTATATATAAAGCACACCGAAACCCTCGATTAGATTCCAGTCTGTAACTCACTCCTGGGTATCTGTTATTCTGTATATAAACCATCCCGAAACCCTCGATTAGGTTCCCGTCTGTAACTCACACCCGGGTATCTGTTATTCTGTATATAAACCACCCCGAACCCCTCGATTAGATTCCAGTCTGTAACTCTCTCTCGAGTATCTATTATTCAATATATAAACCACCCCGAACCCCTTGATTATATTCCAGCCTGTTACTCACTCCCGGGTATGTGTTATTCTATATATAAACCACCCCAAACCCCTTGATTATATTCCAGCCTGTTACTCACTCCCAGGTATCTGTTATTCTATATATAAACCACCCCGAACCCCTCGATTAGATTCCAGTCTGTAACTCACTCTTGGGTGTCTGTTACTCTATATATAACTCCCTTGGACCCCTTGATTAGATTCCTGTCTGTAACTCACTCTTGGGTATCTCTTATTCTATATATAAACCACCCCGAACCCCTCGAGTAGATTCCAGTCTGTAACTCACTCCCGGATATCTGTTATTCTATATATAACCCACTTGAACCCCTCGATTAGCTTCCAGTCTGTAACCCAGTCTCGGGTATCTGTTATTCAATATATAACCCACCCCAAACCTCTCAATTAGATTCCAGTCATTAGCTCACTCCCGGGTATCTGTTATTCAATATTTCACACCCCCTGGGACCTCTTGATTAGATGGCAATCTGTAACTCACTCCCGGGTATCTGTTATTCTATATATAACCCCCTTGAACCCCTTGATTAGATTCCAGTCTTTAATTCTCCTCGGGTATCTATTACTCAATACATAACCCACCCAAAACTCCTCGATTAGATTCCAGTCATTAACTCACTCTCGGGTATCTGTTATTCTATATATAAACCCCTTGAACCCCTTGATTAGATTCCAGTCTTTAATTCTCTCTCGGGTATCTATTATTCAATACATAACCCACCCCGAACTCCTCGATTAGGTTCCAGTCATTAACTCACTCCCCGGTATCTGTTATTCTATATATAATCCACCCTGATGCCCTCGATTAGATTCCAGTCTGTTACTCACTCCCGGGTATCTGTTATTCTATATATAAACCACCCCGAACTCCTCGATTAGATTCCAGTCATTAACTCACTCCCCGGTATCTGTTATTCTATATATAAATGACCCCGAACCCCTCGATTAGATTCCAGTCTGTTACTCACTCCCGGGTATCTGTTATTCTGTATATAAACCACCCCGACCCCCTCGATTAGATTCCAGCCTGTAACTCACTCCCGGGTATCTGTTATTCTATATATAAACCACCCCGAACCCCTCGATTAGATTCCAGTCTGTAACTCTCTCCTGGGTATCTGTTATTCTATATATAAACCACCCCGAACCCCTCGATTAGATTCCAGTCTGTAACTCTCTCCTGGGTATCTGTTATTCTATATATAAACCACCCCGAACCCCTCGATTAGATTCCAGTCTGTTACTCACTCCCGGGTATCTGTTATTCTATATATAAACCACCCCGACCACCTCGATTAGATTCCAGCCTGTAACTCACTCCCGGGTATCTGTTATTCTATATATAAACCACCCCGAACCCCTCGATTAGATTCCAGCCTGTAACTCACTCCCGGGTATCTGTTATTCTATATATAAACCCCCCCGACCCCCTCGATTAGATTCCAGTGTGTAACTCACTCCCGGGTATCTGTTATTCTATATATAAACCACCCCGAACCCCTCGATTAGATTCCAGTCTGTAACTCACTCCCGGGTATCTGTTATTCTATATATAAACCACCCCGACCACCTCGATTAGATTCCAGCCTGTAACTCACTCCCGGGTATCTGTTATTCTATATATAAACCCCCCCGACCCCCTCGATTAGATTCCAGTGTGTAACTCACTCCCGGGTATCTGTTATTCTATATATAAACCACCCCGACCCCCTCGATTAGATTCCAGTCTGTAACTCACTCCCGGGTATCTGTTATTCTATATATAAACCCCCCCGAACCCCTCGATTAGATTCCAGTCTGTAACTCACTCCCGGGTATCTGTTATTCTATATATAAACCACCCCGACCCCCTCGATTAGATTCCAGTCTGTAACTCACTCCCGGGTATCTGTTATTCTATATATAAACCACCCCGAACCTCTCGATTAGATTCCAGTCTGTAACTCTCTCCCGGGTATCTGTTATTCTAAGCGAGCTCCCTTACACCCTCCTGCCATCTCTCTCTGCATTTCCACCCTTTCCCCCTCTACCTCCCTCCCTCTCCCTCCCTCTCCCTCCCTCTTTCTCTCCCTCCATCTCCCTCTCTCTCGCTCTCCCTTTCATTCCCTCTGTCTCTCTTTCCCTCTTTCTCATTCTCTCTCCCTCCCACTCTCTCTCTTTCTCTCCATTCCTCCTACTTTCCCCCTCTAACTCTCACCCTCCCTCTCTCTCCCTCCCTCCCTGACTCTCCCTCAATCTCTCTTCCTCAGTCCCCCTCCCCTCCCTACCTCCACCCTCCCTACCACTCCCCACGTCCATATCATCTCCCCATCACTCCCTCCCTCCGTCACCCCTCTTTCCCCCCTCTCCGTCCCCCTCACCCTCTCCCTCCCTACCTCCCTCCCTCTCCCTCCCTCTCCCACCCTCCCTCTCCCACCGTCTCTCTCTCTCTCCCTCTCCCTCTCTCTCTCTATCCCTCCCATTCCCTCCCTCCTCCCTCCGTCCTCCCTCCCTCCTCCTTTCCTCCTCCCTCTATCTCCTTCCCTTCCTCCTCCCACTACCTCCCTCCTTCCTCTCCCTCCCTCTCTCTCCCTCTCCCTTCCTCCCTCTCTCTCCCTCTCCCTTCCTTCCTCCCTCTCTCTCAATTCATCTCCCTCTCCCTCCCTCCCTCTACCTCCCTCCCTCTCCCTCCATCTCCCTCTCCCTCCCTTCCTTCTCTCTCCCTCTCCCTCCCTCCTTTGAGGGAGGCTGGGGGTCGAGGGAGGGAGGGAGGTGGGTCTGTAGGGAGGGAGGGAGGCGGAGGGTGGAGGGAGGGAGGTGTGGGGCGGAGGGAGGGAGGGAGAGAGGGTAGGAGCGAGACGGGGGTTGGATGGAGGGAGGGAGGCAGTAGGTGGAGGGTGGGAGGTGGAGGGTGGAGGGAGGGAGGGAGCCGGGGTTGGAGGGGTGGAGGGAGGGAGGGTGGTGGGGAGGTGGAGGGAGGGAGGGGGACGGTAGGAGGGAGGGAGGTGTGGGTGTTGAGGGAAGCGGTAGGTGGAGTGAGGGAGAGAGGGAGGTGGTTAGTGGAGGGAGGTAGGGAGGGAGGCGCGGGTTGAGGGAGGTGGTAGGTGGAAGGAGGGAAGCGGCGGGTTGGATGGAGGGAGGGAGGCGTGGGTTGAGGGAGGCAGAGGGAGGGAGGCGGTAGGTGGAGGGAGGCTGAGGGAGGGAGGGAGGTGGAGGGTTGAGGGAGGCGGGGGAGTTGAGGGTGGTGGAGGGAGGGAGGCGGGTGTTGGATGGAGGGAGGGTGGCAGTAGGTGGAGGGAGGGAGGGAGGTGGGGGTTGAGGGAGGGAGGGAGGTAGGGGATTGAGGGATTCGGAGGGAGGGAGGGAGGGAGGGTGGAGGTAGGTGGAGGGAGGGTGGCGGAGGGAGGGAGGGAGGGAGGTGGGGGGTTGAGGGAGGGAGGGAGGGAGGCAGTAGGTGGAGGGAGGGAGGATGGCAGAGGGAGGGAGGCAGGGGGTTGAGGGATGCGGAGGGAGGGAGGCGGAGGGAGGGGGTTGAGGGAGGGAGGCGGAGGGAGGGAGAGAGGGAAGGAGGGAGGCTGGGGGTTGAGGGAGGGAGGGAGGTGGTAGTTGGAGGGAGGGATTGAGGGAGGGAGGGAGTTGGAGGGAGGCGGTAGGTGGAGGGAGGGAGGGAGTGAGGGAGGGAGGGAGTGAGGGTGGGAGGTGGAGGGAGGCGGTAGGTGGAGGGAGGCGGTAGGTGGAGCGAGGCGGTAGGTGGAGGGAGAGAGGGAGGGAGGCGGGTTTGAGGGATGCAGAGGGAGGGAGGGAGGCAGAGGGAGGGGGTTGAGGGAGGGAGGCGGAGGGAGGGAGAGAGGGAGGGAGGGAGGCTGGGGGTTGAGGGAGGGAGGGAGGGGGTAGGTGGAGGGAGGCGGTAGGTAGAGGGAGGGAGGCGGGGGGTGGAGGGAGGTAGGGAGGCGGTAGGTGGATGGAGGCGGTAGGTGGAGGGAGGCGGTAGGTGGAGGGAGGGAGGGATACTCTCTGTGGTCCAGTAGCAGGTCCAGGTGTCTGTCCAATCACCAATGAGTGACAGGAGGAGGGAGGGAGGGAGGTGGAGGGAGGCAGGGGGTTGTGGGAGGGAGGGAGGGAGGGAGGCAGTAGGTAGAGTGAGGGAGGGAGGGAGGGAGTTGGAGGGAGGCGGTGGTTGAGGGAGGGAGGAAGGTGGAGGGAGGCGGTAGGTGGAAGGAGGGAGGAAGGGAGGGAGGTGGATGGAGGCGGTAGGTGGAGGGAGGGAAGGAGTGAGGGAGGCGGGGGGAGGCAGGGGGTTGAGGGAGGGAGGTGGAGGGAGGCGGTAGGTGGAAGGAGGGAGGGAGGGAGGGAGGTGGATGGAGGCAGTAGGTGGAGGGAGTGAGGGAGGGAGGGAGGTGGAGGTAGGCGGTAGGTGGAGGGAGGGTGGCAGGGAGGTGGAGGGAGGCGGGGGTTGAGGGAGGGAGGGAGGCGGTAGTTGGAGTGAGGGAGGGAGTGAGGGAGGGAGGGAGGTGGAGGGAGGCGGTAGGTGGAGGGAGGGAGGGAGGTGGAGGGAGGCGGTAGGTGGAGGGAGGGAGGGAGTGAGGGAGGGAGGGAGGGTGGTGGAGGGAGGCGTTAGGTGGAGGGAGGGAGAGAGAGAGGGAGGGAGGTGGAGGAAGGCAGTAGGTGGAGGGAGAGAGGGAGGGAGGGAGGCGGGGGTTGAGGGATGCAGAGGGAGGGAGGCAGAGGGAGGGGGTTGAGGGAGGGAGGCGGAGGGAGGGAGAGAGGGAGGGAGGGAGGCTGGGGGTTGAGGGAGGGAGGGGGTAGGTGGAGGGAGGCGGGGGTGGAGGGGGGTAGGGAGGCGGTAGGTAGAGGGAGGCGGTAGGTGGAGGGAGGGAGGGATACTCTCTGTGGTCCAGTAGCAGGTCCAGGTGTCTGTCCAATCGCCAGTGAGTGACAGGAGGAGGGTGGAGGGAGGGTGGCAGGGAGGTGGAGAGAGGTGGGGGTTGAGGGAGGGAGGGAGGCTGTAGTTGGAGTGAGGGAGGGAGTGAGGGAGGGAGGGAGGGAGGTGGAGGGAGGTGGTAGGTGGAGGGAGGGAGTGAGGGAGGGAGGGAGGGAGGTGGAGGTAGGCGGTAGGTGGAGGGAGCGTGGCAGGTAGGTGGAGGGAGGCGGGGGGTTGAGGGAGGGAGGGAGGCTGTAGTTGGAGTGAGGGAGGGAGTGAGGGAGGGAGGGAGGGAGGTGGAGGGAGGGAGGAAGGTGGCGGTAGGTGGAGGGAGGGAGGGAGTGAGTGAGGGAGGGAGGGAGGGTGGTGGAGGGAGGCGTTAGGTGGAGGGAGGGAGGGAGGTAGGTAGGGAGGCGGTAGGTGGAGGGAGTGAGGGAGGGAGGCAGGGAGGTGGAGGGATGCAGTAGGTGGAGTGAGGGAGGGAGGGAGGTGGAGGGAGGTGGTAGGTGGAGTGAGGGAGGGAGTGAGGGAGGGAGGGAGGTGGAGGGAGGTGGTAGGTGGAGGGAGGGAGGGAGTGAGGGAGGGAGGGAGGTGGAGGGAGGCGGTAGGTGAAGGGAGGGAGTGAGGGAGGGAGGGAGGTGGAGGGATGCAGTAGGTGGAGTGAGGGAGGGAGGGAGGTGGAGGGAGGGAGGGAGGGAGGGAGGTGGAGGGATGCAGTAGGTGGAGTGAGGGAGGGAGTGAGGGAGGGAGGGAGGTGGAGGGAGGCGGTAGGTGGAGGGAGGGAGTGAGGGAGGGAGGTGGAGGGATGCGGTAGGTGGAGTGAGGGAGGGAGGGAGGGAGGGAGGGAGGTGGAGGGAGGCGGTAGGTGGAGGGAGGGAAGGAGGGAGGTGGAGGGAGGCGGTAGGTGGAGTGAGGGAAGGAGGGAGTGAGGGAGGGAGGTGGAGGGAGGCAGTAGGTGGAGGGAGGGAGGGAGGGAGGGATACTCTCTGTGGTGCAGTAGCAGGTCCAGGTGTCTGTCCAATCGCCAGCGAGTGACAGGGAGGGAGGGAGAGGTGACTGAGTGACTGCTGAGTGCCAGCTGGGTGTTGAGTAGGGGTGGGTACGCACCGTCCTGTCCAACCCCCTCTCTCTCTCTCTCTCTCTCCCTCTCTCTCACTCGCTCTCTCTCTCTCTATCCCTTCCTCCTTCACTCGCGCGCTCTCTCTCTCTCTCTCTCAGCAGCACCAGACAGCTCTTACCAGAGGAGCCTCCCTCTCTCCCTCTCTCCCCCTTCTGTCTCACTCGCCCCCCCCCCATCAGAGAGCAGCCTCTCCTGGCCTCCTTATTCTCCTGTGGACCACATCCCAGCCACCCCCAGCTAGCCAGCCAGCTGGCACCTCCAGCCCGACATATCAGCAACTGCAGAGGTCGGATTCACTGAAGATTAAGCCATGTGAGTATTATCTCTTGCTGTAAATGCCAGAAGAGGAAGGGGGAGGGTGGTAGGGGGGTGGGGTAGATGGATGGAGTGTGTGTTTGGAGGGATGGTGGGCAGAATGCGGCACAGAGAAAGAGAGAGAGAGAGAGGGAGAGAGAGGGAGGGTTGCGTGACTGACAGAGGGAAGGATCGAGACAATGGCTGTGTCATCCCCGATTCGATTAGCTCCCACGTATCATTCATTCAGCATGGCCCATTTCAGCTCCTTCTCAATCTCTCCCTCCCTGTCTCTCTCCCTCTGTCTCCCTCTCTCTCCCTCTCCCTGTCTCTCTGCCTCTCTCTCTGTCTCTCTCTCTCTCTCTGTCTCTCTCCCTCTATATCTCTCTCTCTCTGTCTCTCTCTCTCTCTGTCACTCTCCCTCTCTCTGTATCCCTCTCTCTCTCTGTATCTCTCTCTCTCCCTCTCTCTCCCTCTCTCTCTCTCTCTCTCTGTCTCTCTCTGTCTCTCTCCCTCTATATATCTCTCTCTCTCTCTCTGTCACTCTCCCTCTCTCTATCCCTCTCTCTCTCTGTATCTCTCTCTCTCCCTCTCTCTCTCCCTCTCTCTCCCTCTCCCTCTCTCTCTCCCTCTGTCTCTCTCTCTCTCCCTCTCTCTCCCTCCCTGTCTCTCTCTCTCTCTCTCACTGTCTCTCTCTCTCTCTCTCTCTGTCACTGTCTCTCTCACTGTCTCTCTCCCTCCCTCTGTCTGTCTCTCTCTCTCTCTCACACTGTCTCTCTCTCTCTGTCTCTCTCTCTCCCTCTGTCTCTCTCTCTCTCTCTCTCTCTGTCTCTCTCTCTCTCTGTCTCTGTCCCTCTCTCTGTATCTCTCTCTCTCTGTCCCTCTCTGTCTCTCTCTCCCTCTCTGTCTCTCTCCCTCTCTGTCTCTCTCCCTCTCTGTCTCTCTCTCTGTCTCTGTCTCTCTCTCTGTCTCTCCCTCTCCCTCTCTCTCTCTCTCTCTCTCGCACTCACACCCCTGCAGTTCCTCGGTGTTCAGTTGTGAGCTACATGAATGTCAATGATTCAGCTCAAGGTTGCAGATGGAGCTGCATTCTGACAGCAGCGCAGCGACACAGATATCTCTGCCTCCCTCTCTCTCCCTGTCTCTCTCCCTCTCTCTCTCTCTCCCTGTCTCTCTCTCTCCCTGTCCCTCTCCCTGTCTTTCTCTCACTCTGTCTCTCTCTCTGTCTCTCTCTCTCTCTGTCTCTCTCTCTCTCTCTCTGTCTCTCTCCCTGTCTCTCTCTCTCTGTGTCTCTCCCTCTCTCTGTCTCTCTGTCTCTGTATCTCTCTCTGTCTCTGTCTCTCCCTGTCTCTCTCTCTCTCTCCCTGTCTCTCTCTCCCTGTCTCTCTCTCTCCCTGTCCCTCTCCCTGTCTTTCTCTCACTCTGTCTCTCTCTCTGTCTCTCTCTCTCTCTGTCTCTCTCTCTCTGTCTCTCTGTCTCTCTCCCTGTCTCTCTCTCTCTGTGTCTCTCCCTCTCTCTGTCTCTCTGTCTCTGTATCTCTCTCTGTCTCTGTCTCTCCCTCTCTCTCCCTCTCTCTCTCTCACTGTCTCTCTCTCTCACTGTCTCTCTCTCACAGTCTCTCTTTCACTCTCTCTCTGTCTCTCTCTCTCTCAGCCTCTCTCTGTGTCTCTCTGTCTCTCTCTCTCTGTCTCTCTCCCTGTCTCTGTCTCTCTCCCTGTCTCTGTCTCTCTATCTCTCCGTCTCGCTCTCTCTCTCCCTGTCTCTGTCCCTATCTCTCCCTGTATCTCTCTCTCTCTCTGTCTCTCTCTCTCTCTGTCTCAGTCTCTCTCTCTCCCTCTTTCTTTCTCTCTCTCCCTGTCTTTGTCTCTGTCTCTGTCTCGCTCTCTCTGCATCTCTCCCTGTCTCTGTCTCCATCTCTCCCTGAGTGTCACTCTCTCCCTCCCTCTCTCTCTCTCTCTCAAGCTCTGTCCCTATCTCTCTGTTTCTCTCTGTCTGTCTCTCTGTCTCTCTCGCTCTCTGTGTCACTCTCTCTTGCTCTCTGTCCCCCTCAGTGTCTCTGTCTCTCTCTCTCTCTGTCTCTCCCTCTCACCCCCTCCGCCTATCTTTCTCTCTCTACCCAATTCTTCCCTTCTCTCTCTCTCTCACCCTCTCATCATCTCACTGACTCTCTCTTTCTGACTCTTCTCTCGCTCTGTCTCTCTTTCTCTGTCTGTCTGTCTGTCTCTCTCTCTCTCTCTCTGTCTCTCTCTCTCTCTGTCTCCCTCTCTCTGTCTCCCTCTCTCTGTCTCTCTCTCTCTGTCTCTCTCTGTCTCTCTCTGTCTCTCTCTCTCTGTATCTCTCTGCCTCTCTCTGTCTCTCTCTCTCTGTCTCTCTCTCTCTGTCTCTCTCTCTCTCTCTCTCTCTGTGTCTCTCTCTCTCTTTCTCCCTTGCTCTCCCATACAGCTGCAGCAATGCAGTCCAAGTCCAGCAAATACACAGCATCCTTGGCAGGAGCGATAGGAAGGAGGGAGGTTGGACAGATAGAGAGGGGGGAGAATGGACTGGAGGATTACACAGAGAGACAGTCAGTAGAAATCTCGATATGCAGCTCAGCTGACTTAGCTGCAGTTTTCACTGACAGAATGGAAAATACAAAGCACAAGTACGGATTGGTTTATACCTCTCACTGTGTGTCTCTCTCTCTGTCTCTGTATCTGTCTCTCTGTAACTATCACTCTCTCTCTCTCTGTGTCTGTTTCTCTGTAACTATCACTCTCTCTCTCTTTGTATCTGTCTCTCTATAACTATCACTCTCTATCTCTGTCTCTCTCTCTGTATTTGTCTCTCTCAGACCCGCTGTATCTATATCTCTCTCTGTACCTGTCTCTCTGCAACTATCACTCTCTCTCTCTGTATCTGTATTTGTCTCTCTCAGACCCAGTGTATTTTTATCTCTCTCTGTATCTGTCTCTGTGTAACTATCACTCTCTCTCTCTGTACCTGTCTCCCTGTAACCATCAATCTCTCTCTGTATCTGTCTCTGTGTAACTATCACTCTCACTCTCTGTATCTGTCTCTTTGTGACTATCACTCTCTCTCTCTGTATCTGTCTCTCTGTAACTATCACTCTCTCTCTCTGTATCTGTCTCGCTGTAACTATCACTCTCTCTCTCTGTATCTGTCTCTCTATATCTATTACTGTCTCTCTGTATCTGTCTCCCTCAGACCAGCTTTATCTTTATATCTCTCTGTATCTGTCTCTCTGTAACTATCACTCTCTCTCTGTAGCTGTCTCTCCATAACTATCACTCTCTCTCTCTGTATCTGTCTCTCTGTAACTATCACTCTCTCTCTCTGTATCTGTCTATAACTCTCACTCTCTCTCCGTATCTGTCTCTCTCAGACCAGCTTTATCTTTATCTCTCTCTGAATCTGTCTCACTGTAACTATCACTCTCTCTCTGTATCTGTCTCTCAGTAACTATCACTCTCTCTCTCTCTCTGTATCTGTCTCTCTGTAACTATCACTGTCTCTCTCTCTGTATCTGTCTCTCGCAGACCCGCTGTATCTATATCTCTCTCTGTATCTGTCTCTCTGTAACTATCACTCTCTCTCTCTCTCTGAATCTGTCTCTCTCTAAATATCACTCTCTCTCTCTCTGCATCCGTCTCTCTGTAACTATCACTCTCTCTCCCTCTCTGTATCTGTCTCTCTGTAACTATCGCTCTCTCTGTATCTGTCTCTCTGTAACTATCACTCTCTCTCTCTCTGTATCTGTCTCTCTGTAACTATCACTCTCTCTCTCTCTGCATCTGTCTCTCTGTAAATATCACTCTCTCTGTATCTGTCTCTCTGTAACTATCACAGTCTCTCAGTATCTGTCTCTCTATAACTATCACTCTCACTCTGTATCTGTCTCTCTGTAACTATCACTCTCTCCTACTGTATCTGTCTCTCTATAGCTATTACTCTCTCCCTATCTCTCTGTATCTGTCTCTCTGTAACTATCACTCTCTCTCTGTATCTGTCTCTCTGTAATTATCACTCTCTCTCTCTCTGTATCTGTCTCTCGCAGTCTTGCTATACCTATATCTCTCTCTGTATCTGTCTCTCTGTAACTATCACTCACTCTCTCTCAATCTGTCTCTCTCAGACCCGCTGTATCTATAACTCTCTCTGTATCTGTCTCTCTGTAACTATCACTCTCTCTCTCTCTGTATCTGACTTTCTGTAACTATCAGTCTCTCTCTCTCTCTCTTTATCTGTCTCTCCCAGACCCGCAGTATCTATGTCTCTCTCTGTATCTGTCACTCTGTAACTATCACCTTCTCTCTCTCTGTATCTCTCTCCCTGTAACTATCACTCTCTCTCTGTACCTGTCTCTCTATAACTATCACTCTCACGCTCTGTATCTGTCTCTCTGTGACTATCACTCTCTGTCTCTATCTGTATCTGTCTCTCTGTAACTATCAGTCTTTCTCTTGCTATACCTGTCTCTCTCAGACCCGCTGTATCTATATCTCTCTCTATAACTGTCTCTCTATAACAATGACTCTTTCTCTTTCTGTATATGTCTCTCTGTAATTATCACCCTCTCTCTCTCTGTATCTGTATCTGTCTCTCCCAAACCCGCTGTATCTATCTCTCCCTCTGTATCTGTCTCTCTCAGACCAGCTTTATCTATATCTCTCTCTGCATCTGTCTCTCTGTAATTATCACTCTCTTTCTGTATCTGTATCTGTCTCTCCCAGACCCGCTGCATCTATATCTCTCTCTGTCTTTGTCTCTCTGTAACTATCACTCTCTGTCTGTATCTGTCTCTCTGTAACTATCACTATCTGTCTCTCTGTAACTATCACTCCCTTTCTCTGTATCTGTCTGTCTGTAACTATCACTCTCTCTCGCTCTGTATCTGTCCCTCTCAGACCCGCTGTATCTATATCTCTCTCTGTATCTGTCTCTCTGAAACTATCACTCTCGAACTCTCTCTCCGTGTCTGTATCAGTTTCTCTGTAACTATCACTCTCTCTCTCTGTATCTGTCTCTCTGCAACTATCACTCTCTCTCTGTATCTGTATCTGTCACTCTATAACTATCACTCTCTCTCTCTGTATCTGTATCTGTCTCTCTGTAACTATCACTCTCTCTCTTTGTATCTGTCTCTCTGTAACTATCACTCTCTCTATCTCTCTGTATCTGTCTCTGTTTATCTATCACTCTCGCTCTCTGTAACTGTCTCCCTGTAACTATCACTCTCTCTCTGTATCTGTCTCTCTGTAACTATCACTCTCTCTCGCTATACCTGTCTCTCTCAGAAAGGATGTAAGTATATCTCTCTCTTTATCTGTCTCTCTATAACTATCACTCTCTGTCTCTCTCTCTGTAACTGTATCTGTCTCTCTATACCAATCACTCTCTCTCTCTCTCTATATCTGTATCTGTCTCTCTATAACTATCACTCTCTCTCTCTATCTGTATCTGTGTCTCTATAAATATCACTGTCTGTCTTTCTCTCTGTATCTGTATCTGTCTCTCTGTAACTAACACTCTCTTTCTCTATGTATCTGTCTCTCTGTAAGTATCACTCTCTCTGTATTTGTCTCTCTCAGACTAGCTGTATCTATATCTCTCTCTGTATTTGTTTCTCTGTAACTATCACTCTCTCTCTGTATCTGTATCTGTCTCTCTGTAACTATCAATTTCTCTCTCTCTGTATCTGCCTCTCTGTAACTATCACACACTCTCTCTCTGTATCTGTCTCTCCCAGTCCTGCTGTATCTATATCTCTCTCTGTATCTGTCTCTCTGTAACTATCACTCTCTCTCTCTCTCTCTATCTGTCTCTCTGTAACTATCACTCTCGCTCTCTCTGTATCTGTCTCTCTGTAGCTATCACGCTCTCTCTCTGAGTCTCGGTATCAGTCTCTCCGTAACTATCACTCTCTCCCTCTCTCTCTGTATCTGTCTCTCTCAGATCTGCTGTATCCATATCTCTCTCTGTATCTGTCTCTCTATAACTATCACTCTCTCTCTGTATCTGTATCAGTCGCTCTATAACTATCACTCTCTCTCTCTCTCTGTCTCTGTATCTGTCTCTCAGTAACTCACTCTCTCTCTCTGTATCTGTCTCTCTGTAACTATCACTCTCACTCTTTCTGTATCTGTCTCTCTGTAACTATCAGTCTCTCTCTCTCCGTATCTGTATCTGTCTCTCTGTAACTATCACTCTCTGTCTCTCTCTCTGTATCTGTATCTTCTCTCTGTAACTAACACTCTCTGTCTCTCTGTATCTGTCTCTCTGTAAATATCACTCTCTCTCTCTGTATTTGTCACTATCAGACTAGCTGAATCTATATCTCTCTCTGTATCTGTCTCTCTGTAAATATCACTCTCTCTCTCTGTATCTGTATCAGTCACTCTATAACTATCCCTCTCTCTCTCTCTCTTACTCTGTATCTGTCTCTCTGTAACTATCACTCTCTCTCTCTGTATCTGTCTCTCTGTAACTATCACTATCTCTCTCTCTGTATCTGTCTCTCTGTAACTATCGCTCTCTCTCTCTCTGTATCTGTCTCTCTGTAACTATCACTCTCTCTCTCTCTGTATCTGTCTCTCCGTAATGATCATTCTCTCCCTCTCTCT
Organism: Carcharodon carcharias; assembly: GCF_017639515.1. NCBI lineage: Eukaryota > Metazoa > Chordata > Chondrichthyes > Lamniformes > Lamnidae > Carcharodon > Carcharodon carcharias. The sequence goes on from NC_054506.1 coordinate 791,626, forward strand.
CTCTGTATCTGTCTCTCTCAGACCCGGAGTATTTATAAATCTCCCTGTATCTGTCTCTCTATAACTATCACTCTCTCTCACTCAGTCTCTGTAGCTGTCTCTCTGTGAATATCACTCTCTCTCTCGCTCTCTCTGGATCTGTCTCTCACAGATCTGCTGTATCTCTATCTCCCTCTGTATCTGTCTCTCTATAACTATCACTCTCTCTCTCTGTATCAGTATCTGTCTCTCTATAACTATCACTCTCTCACTATCTCTGTATCTGTATCTGTCTCTCTGTAACTATCACTCACTCTCTCTGTATCTGTCTCTCTGTAACTATCACACTCTCTCTCTCTGTATCTGTCTCTCCCAGTACTGCTGTATCTATATCTCTCTCTGTATCTGTCTCTCTATAACTATCACTCTCTCTCTGTATCTGTATCAGTCGCTCTATAACTATCACTCTCTCTCTCTCTGTCTCTGTATCTGTCTCTCAGTAACTATCACTCTCTCTCTCTGTATCTGTCTCTCTGTAACTATCACTCTCACTCTTTCTGTATCTGTCTCTCTGTAACTATCAGTCTCTCTCTCTCCGTATCTGTATCACTCTCTGTATAACTATCACTCTCTCTCTCTCTGTATCTGTATCTGTCTCTCTGTAACTATCACTCTCTGTCTCTCTCTCTGTATCTGTATCTTCTCTCTGTAACTAACACTCTCTGTCTCTCTGTATCTGTCTCTCTGTAAATATCACTCTCTCTCTCTGTATTTGTCACTATCAGACTAGCTGAATCTATATCTCTCTCTGTATCTGTCTCTCTGTAAATAACACTCTTTCTCTCTGTATCTGTATCAGTCACTCTATAACTATCACTCTCTCTCTCTCTGAATCTGTACCTGTCTCTCTGTAACTATCACTCTCTCTCTCTGTATTTGTATCTCTGTAACTATCACTCTCTCTCTCTCTGTATCTGTCTCTCTGTAACTATCGCTCTCTCTCTCTCTCTGTATCTGTCTCTCTGTAACTATCACTCTCTCTCTCTCTGTATCTGTCTCTCCGTAATGATCATTCTCTCCCTCTCTCTCTCTGTATCTGTCTCTCTCAGACCCGGAGTATTTATAAATCTCCCTGTATCTGTCTCTCTATAACTATCACTCTCTCTCACTCAGTCTCTGTAGCTGTCTCTCTGTGAATATCACTCTCTCTCTCGCTCTCTCTGTATCTGTCTCTCACAGATCTGCTGTATCTATATCTCCCTCTGTATCTGTCTCTCAATAACTATCACTCTCTCTCTCTGTATCAGTATCTGTCTCTCTATAACAATCACTCTCTCACTATCTCTGTATCTGTATCTGTCTCTCTGTAACTATCACTCACTCTCTCTGTATCTGTCTCTCTGTAACTATCACTCTCTCTCTGTATCTGTCTCTCTGTAACTATCACTCTCTGTCTCTCTCTCTGTATCTGTATCTTTTTCTCTGTAACTATCACTCTCTCTCTCTTTATATGTCTCTCTGTAACTATCACTACCTCTCTTTCTCTCTCTATATCTGTATCTGTCTCTCTGTAACTATCACTCTCTCTCTCTCTCTCTCTCTCTGTATTTGTCTCTCTCAGACCCGCTGTATCTATATCTCTCTCTGTATCTGTCTCTCTGCAACTATCACTCTCTCACTCTCTCTGTTTCTGTATCAGTCTCTCTGTAACTATCACTCTCTCTCTCTCTATCTGTCTCTCTGTAACTATCACTGTCTCTCTCTCTGTATCTGTATCTGTCTCTCTATAACTATCACTCTCGCGCTCTCTGTATCTGTATCTGTCTCTCTTTAACTATCACTCTCTCTCCCTCTGTATCTGTATTTGTCTCTCTCAAACCCACTGTATCTATATCTCTGTATCTGTCCCTCTGTAACTATCACTCTCTCTCTCTCTCTGTATCTGTCTCTGTGTATCTATCACTCTCTCTCTCTCTCTGTATCTGTCTCTCCCAGACCCGCTGTATCTATATCTCTCTCTGTATCTGTCTCTCTGTAACTATCATTCTCTCTTTTTCTGTATCTGTCTCTCTGTTACTATCACTCTCTCTGTATATGTCTCTCTGTAACTAACACTCTCTCTCTCGCTGTATCTGTCTCTCTGTAAATATCAGTCTCTCTCTCTCTGTATCTGTATCTGTCTCTCTGTAACTAACACTCACTCTCTCTGTATCTGTCTCTCGGTAACTATCACTCTCTCTCTCTCTATCTCCATCTGTCTCTCTGTAGCTATCACTCTCTCTCTCTGTATCTGTCTCTCTGTAACTATCACTCTCTCTCTCCGTATCTGTCTCTTTGTAACTATCACACTCTCTCTCTCTGTATCTTTCTCTCGCAGACTCGCTATATCTATATCTCTCTCTATATCTGTCTCTCTATAACTATCACTCTCCCTCTCTCTCTGTATCTGTCTCTCTGTAACTATCACTCTCTCCCTCTCTCTCTCTGTATCTATCTCTCTGAGACCCGGTGTATTTATAAATCTCCCTGTATCTGTCTCTCTATAACTATCACTCTCTCTCTCTCAGTCTCTGTATCTGTCTCTCTGTGAATATCACTCCCTCTCTCGCTCTCTCTGTATCTGTCTCTCTCAGATCTGCAGTATCTATATCTCTCTCTGTATCTGTCTCTCTGTAACTATCACTCTTTCTCTCTCTGCATCTGTCTCTCTGTAACTATTGCTCTCTATCTGTATCTGTTTCTCTGTAACTATCATTCTCTCTCTCTGTATCAGTCTCTCTGTAACTATCACTCCCTCTCTCTGTATCTGACCCTCTCAGACCCGCTGTATCTATATCTCTCTCTGTATCTGTCTCTCTGTAAATATCACTCTCTCTCTTACTGTATCTGTCTCTCAATAACTATCACTCTCTCTCTCTCTCTCTGTATCTGTCTCTCCCAAACCCGCTGTATCTATATCTCCCTCTGTATCTGTCTCTCTCAGACCAGCTTTATCTATATCACTCTCTGCATCTGTCTCTCTGTAATTATCACACTCTCTCTGTATCTGTATCTGTCTCTCCCAGGCCGCTGTATCTATATCTCTCTCTGTCTTTGTCTCTCTGTAACTATCACTCTCTGTCTGTATCTGTCTCTCTGTAACTATCACTATCTGTCTCTCTGTAACTATCACTCTCTTTCTCTGTATCTGTCTCTCTGTAACTATCACTCTCTCTCGCTCGCTCTGTATCTGTCCCTCTCAGACCCGCTGTATCTATATCTCTCTCTGTATCTGTCTCTCTGTAACTATCACTCTCTCTCTCTGTATCTGTCTCTCTGTAACTATCACTCTCTCTCTCTGTATCTGTCTCTCTATATCTATCACTCTCTCTCTGTATCTGTCTCCCTCAGACCAGCTTTATCTTTATATCTCTCTGTATCAGTCTCTCTGTAACTATCACTCTCTCTCTGTAGCTGTCTCTCCGTAACTATCACTCTCACTCTCACTGTATCTGTCTCTCTTTAACTATCACTCTCTCTCTCTGTATCTGTCTCTCTGTAACTATCACTCTCTCTCTCTCTGTATCTGTCTCTCGCAGACCCTCTGTATCTATATCTCTCTCTGTATCTGTCTCTCTGTAACTATCACTCTCTCTCTCTCTGTATCTGTCTCTGTGTAACTATCGCGCTCTCTCTGTATCTGTCTCTCTGTAACTATCACTCTCTCTCTCTGTATCTGTCTCTCTGTAACCAGCACTCTCTCTCTCTCTGCATCTGTCTCTCTGTAAATATCACTCTCTCTCTCTCTGTATCTGTCTCTCTGTAACTATCACTCTCTCTCTCTGTATCTGTTTCCCTGTAACTATCACTCACTCTCTCACTCTGTATCTGTCTCTCAGTAACTATCATTCTCTCTCCCTCTGTATCTGTTTCTCTGTAACTATAACTCTCTCTCTCTCTCTCTGTATTTGTCTCTCTCGGACATGCTTTATCTATATCTCTCTCTGTATCTGTCTCTCTGCAACTATCACTCTCTCTCTCTCTGTTTCTTTATCTCTCTCTCTGTAACTATCACTCTCTCTCCCTCTGTATCTGTCTCTCGCAGACCCGCTGTATCTATATCTCTCTCTGTATCTGTCTCTCTGTAACTATCACTCGCTCTCTCTCTCTGAATCTGTCTCTCTCTAACTATTACTCTCTCTCTGCATCCGTCTCTCTGTAACTATCACTCTCTCTCCCTCTCTGTATCTGTCTCTCTGTAACTATCACTCTCTCTCTCTGTATCTGTCTCTCAGTAACTATCATTCTCTCTCTCTCTGTATCTGTTTCTCTGTAACTATAACTCCCTCTCTCTCTCTCTCTGTATTTGTCTCTCTCGGACATGCCTTATCTATATCTCTCTCTGTATCTGTCACTCTGCAACTATCACTCTCTCTCTCTCTGTTTCTGTATCTGTCTCTCTGTAACTATCACTCTCTCTCTCTCTCTGTATCTGTCTCTCTGTAACTATCACTCTCTCTCGGTATATTTCTCTCTAAAACTATCACTCTCTCTCTCTCTCTGTACCTGTCTCTCTGTAACTATCACAGTCTCTCAGTATCTGTCTCTCTATAACTAACACTCTCACTCTTTCTGTATCTGTCTCTCTGTAACTATCACTCTCTCTCCTACTGTATCTGTCTCTCTATAACTATCACTCTCTCCCTCTCTCTCTGTATCTGTCTCTCTGTAACTATCACTCTCTCTCTGTATCTGTCTCTCTGTAATTATCACTCTCTCTCTGTAACTGTCTCTCGCAGTCCTGCTATACCTATATCTCTCTCTGTATCTGTCTCTCTGTAACTATCACTCTCTCTCTCTCCGTATCTGACTTTCTGTAACTATCAGTCTCTCTCTCTCTTTATCTGTCTCTCCCAGACCCGCTGTATCTATATCTCTCTCTGTATCTGTCTCTCTGTAACTATCACTCTCTCTCTCTCTCTGTATCTGTCTCTCTGTAACTATCACTCTCGCTTTCTCTCTCTTTATCTGTCTCTCCCAGACCCTCAGTATCTATGTCTCTCTCTGTATCTGTCTCTCTGTAGCTATCACCCTATCTCTCTCTGTATCTGTCTCCCTGTAACTATCACTCTCTCTATGCATCTCTCTCTCTGTAACTATCACCCTATCTCTCTCTGTATCTGTCTCCCTGTAACTATCACTCTCTCTGTATCTGTCTCTCTGTGACTATCACTCTCTCTCTCTCTGTATCTGTCCCTCTGTAAGTATCACTCTCTCTCTCTCTGTATCGGTCTCCCTGTAACTATCACTCTTTGTATGGCTGTAACTATCACTCTCTCTCTCTGTATTTGTCTCTCTGTAACTATCACTCTCTCTCTCTCTCTCTCTCTCTCTGTATTTGTCTCTCTGTAACTATCACTCTCTCTCTGTATCTGTATTTGTCTCTCTCAGACGCGATGTATCTATATCTCTCTCTTTATCTGTCTCTCTATAACTATCACTCTCTCTCTCTCTGTATCTGTCTCCCTGTAACTATCATTCTCTCTCTGTCTCTGTATCTGTCTCTCTGTAACTATCACTCTCCCTCTCTCTCTATCTGTCTCTCTGTAACTATCACACTCTCTCTGTATCTGTCCCTCTGTAACTATCACTCTCACTATCTGTATCTGTCTCTCTGTGACTAACACTCTCTCTCTCTGTATCTGTCTCTCTATAACTAACATTATCTCTGTCTCTCTGTATCTGTATCTGTCTCTCTGTAACTATCACTCTTTCTCTCTCTCTCTATATCTGTATCTGTCTTTCTGTAACTATCACTCTCTCTCTCTCTCTCTCTCTCTGTATTTGTCTCTCTCAGACTCGCTATATCTATTTCTCTCTCTGTATCTGTCTCTCTGCAACTATCACTCTCTCTCTCTCTGTCTCTGTATCTGTCTCTCTGCAGCTATCACTCGCTCAGTCTCCGTTTCTATCTCTGTGTAACTATCACTCTCTCTCTCTGTATCTGTCTCTCTGTAACTATCACTCTCTCTCTCTCTGCATCTGTCTCTCTGTAACTATCGCTCTCTATCTGTATCTGTCTCTCTGTAACTATCACTCTCTATCTGTATCTGTCTCTCTGTAACTATCCCTCTCTCTCTCTGTATCTGTCTCTCTGTAACTATCGCTCACTATCTGTATCTGTCTCTCTGTAACTATCATTCTCTCTCTCTGTATCAGTCTCTCTGTAACTATCACACTCTCTCTCCGTATCTGTCTCTCTCAGACCAGCTTTATCTTTATCTCTCTCTGAATCTGTCTCACTGTAACTATCACTCTCTCTCTGTATCTGTCTCTCAGTAACTATCACTCTCTCTCTCTCTGTATCTGTCTCTCTGTAACTATCACTGTCTCTCTCTCTGTATCTGTCTCTCGCAGACCCGCTGTATCTATATCTCTCTCTGTATCTGTCTCTCTGTAACTATCACTCTCTCTCTCTCTGAATCTGTCTCTCTCTAACTATTATTCTCTCTCTCTGTGCATCCGTCTCTCTGTAACTATCACTCTCTCTCCCTCTCTGTATCTGTCTCTCTGTAACTATCGCTCTCTCTCTGTATCTGTCTCTCTGTAACTATCACTCTCTCTCTCTGTATCTGTCTCTCTGTAACTATCACTCTCTCTCTCTCTGCATCTGTCTCTCTGTAAATATCACTCTCTCTCTCTCTGTATCTGTCTCTCTGTAACTATCACAGTCTCTCAGCATCTGTCTCTCTATAACTATCACTCTCACTCTCTGTATCTGTCTCTCTGTAACTATCACTCTCTGTCTGTATCTGTATCTCTGTAACTATCACTATCTGTCTCTCTGTAACTATCACTCCCTTTCTCTGTATCTGTCTCTCTGTAACTATCACTCTCTCTCTCTCGCTCTGTATCTGTCCCTCTCAGACCCGCTGTATCTATATCTGTCTCTCTCTGTATCTGTCTTTCTGTAACTATCACTCTCTCTCTCTGTATCTGTCTCTCTGTAACTATCACTCTCTCTCTCTGTATCTGTCTCGCTGTAACTATCACTCTCTCTCTCTGTATCTGTCTCTCTATAACTAACATTATCTCTGTCTCTCTGTATCTGTATCTGTCTCTCTGTAACTATCACTCTTTCTCTCTCTCTCTATATCTGTATCTGTCTTTCTGTAACTATCACTCTCTCTCTCTCTCTCTCTCTCTGTATTTGTCTCTCTCAGACTCGCTATATCTATTTCTCTCTCTGTATCTGTCTCTCTGCAACTATCACTCTCTCTCTCTCTGTCTCTGTATCTGTCTCTCTGCAGCTATCACTCGCTCAGTCTCCGTTTCTGTCTCTGTGTAACTATCACTCTCTCTCTCTGTATCTGTCTCTCTGTAACTATCACTCTCTCTCTCTCTGCATCTGTCTCTCTGTAACTATCGCTCTCTATCTGTATCTGTCTCTCTGTAACTATCACTCTCTATCTGTATCTGTCTCTCTGTAACTATCCCTCTCTCTCTCTGTATCTGTCTCTCTGTAACTATCGCTCACTATCTGTATCTGTCTCTCTGTAACTATCATTCTCTCTCTCTGTATCAGTCTCTCTGTAACTATCACACTCTCTCTCCGTATCTGTCTCTCTCAGACCAGCTTTATCTTTATCTCTCTCTGAATCTGTCTCACTGTAACTATCACTCTCTCTCTGTATCTGTCTCTCAGTAACTATCACTCTCTCTCTCTCTGTATCTGTCTCTCTGTAACTATCACTGTCTCTCTCTCTGTATCTGTCTCTCGCAGACCCGCTGTATCTATATCTCTCTCTGTATCTGTCTCTCTGTAACTATCACTCTCTCTCTCTCTGAATCTGTCTCTCTCTAACTATTATTCTCTCTCTCTGTGCATCCGTCTCTCTGTAACTATCACTCTCTCTCCCTCTCTGTATCTGTCTCTCTGTAACTATCGCTCTCTCTCTGTATCTGTCTCTCTGTAACTATCACTCTCTCTCTCTGTATCTGTCTCTCTGTAACTATCACTCTCTCTCTCTCTGCATCTGTCTCTCTGTAAATATCACTCTCTCTCTCTCTGTATCTGTCTCTCTGTAACTATCACAGTCTCTCAGCATCTGTCTCTCTATAACTATCACTCTCACTCTCTGTATCTGTCTCTCTGTAACTATCACTCTCTGTCTGTATCTGTATCTCTGTAACTATCACTATCTGTCTCTCTGTAACTATCACTCCCTTTCTCTGTATCTGTCTCTCTGTAACTATCACTCTCTCTCTCTCGCTCTGTATCTGTCCCTCTCAGACCCACTGTATCTATATCTGTCTCTCTCTGTATCTGTCTTTCTGTAACTATCACTCTCTCTCTCTGTATCTGTCTCTCTGTAACTATCACTCTCTCTCTCTGTATCTGTCTCGCTGTAACTATCACTCTCTCTCTCTGTATCTGTCTCTCTATATCTATCACTGTCTCTCTGTATCTGTCTCCCTCAGACCAGCTTTATCTTTATATCTCTCTGTATCTGTCTCTCTGTAACTATCACTCTCTCTCTGTAGCTGTCTCTCCATAACTATCACTCTCTCTCTCTGTATCTGTCTCTCTGTAACTATCACTCTCTCTCTCTGTATCTGTCTATAACTCTCACTCTCTCTCCGTATCTGTCTCTCTCAGACCAGCTTTATCTTTATCTCTCTCTGAATCTGTCTCACTGTAACTATCATTCTCTCTCTGTATCTGTCTCTCAGTAACTATCACTCTCTCTCTCTCTGTATCTGTCTCTCTGTAACTATCACTGTCTCTCTCTCTGTATCTGTCTCTCGCAGACCCGCTGTATCTATATCTCTCTCTGTATCTGTCTCTCTGTAACTATCACTCTCTCTCTCTCTCTCTGAATCTGTCTCTCTCTAACTATTATTCTCTCTCTCTGTGCATCCGTCTCTCTGTAACTATCACTCTCTCTCCCTCTCTGTATCTGTCTCTCTGTAACTATCGCTCTCTCTCTGTATCTGTCTCTCTGTAACTATCACTCTCTCTCTCTGTATCTGTCTCTCTGTAACTATCACTCTCTCTCTCTCTGCATCTGTCTCTCTGTAAATATCACTCTCTCTCTCTCTGTATCTGTCTCTCTGTAACTATCACAGTCTCTCAGCATCTGTCTCTCTATAACTATCACTCTCACTCTCTCTGTATCTGTCTCTCTGTAACTATCACTCTCTGTCTGTATCTGTATCTCTGTAACTATCACTATCTGTCTCTCTGTAACTATCACTCCCTTTCTCTGTATCTGTCTCTCTGTAACTATCACTCTCTCTCTCTCGCTCTGTATCTGTCCCTCTCAGACCCGCTGTATCTATATCTGTCTCTCTCTGTATCTGTCTTTCTGTAACTATCACTCTCTCTCTGTATCTGTCTCTCTGTAACTATCACTCTCTCTCTCTGTATCTGTCTCGCTGTAACTATCACTCTCTCTCTCTGTATCTGTCTCTCTATATCTATCACTGTCTCTCTGTATCTGTCTCCCTCAGACCAGCTTTATCTTTATATCTCTCTGTATCTGTCTCTCTGTAACTATCACTCTCTCTCTGTAGCTGTCTCTCCATAACTATCACTCTCTCTCTCTGTATCTGTCTCTCTGTAACTATCACTCTCTCTCTCTGTATCTGTCTATAACTCTCACTCTCTCTCCGTATCTGTCTCTCTCAGACCAGCTTTATCTTTATCTCTCTCTGAATCTGTCTCACTGTAACTATCACTCTCTCTCTGTATCTGTCTCTCAGTAACTATCACTCTCTCTCTCTCTGTATCTGTCTCTCTGTAACTATCACTGTCTCTCTCTCTGTATCTGTCTCTCGCAGACCCGCTGTATCTATATCTCTCTCTGTATCTGTCTCTCTGTAACTATCACTCTCTCTCTCTCTCTGAATCTGTCTCTCTCTAAATATCACTCTCTCTCTCTCTGCATCCGTCTCTCTGTAACTATCACTCTCTCTCCCTCTCTGTATCTGTCTCTCTGTAACTATTGCTCTCTCTGTATCTGTCTCTCTGTAACTATCACTCTCTCTCTCTCTGTATCTGTCTCTCTGTAACTATCACTCTCTCTCTCTCTGCATCTGTCTCTCTGTAAATATCACTCTCTCTGTATCTGTCTCTCTGTAACTATCACAGTCTCTCAGTATCTGTCTCTCTATAACTATCACTCTCACTCTGTATCTGTCTCTCTGTAACTATCACTCTCTCCTACTGTATCTGTCTCTGTATAGCTATTACTCTCTCCCTATCTCTCTGTATCTGTCTCTCTGTAACTATCACTCTCTCTCTGTATCTGTCTCTCTGTAATTATCACTCTCTCTCTCTCTGTATCTGTCTCTCGCAGTCTTGCTATACCTATATCTCTCTCTGTATCTGTCTCTCTGTAACTATCACTCACTCTCTCTCAATCTGTCTCTCTCAGACCCGCTGTATCTATAACTCTCTCTGTATCTGTCTCTCTGTAACTATCACTCTCTCTCTCTCTGTATCTGACTTTCTGTAACTATCAGTCTCTCTCTCTCTCTCTTTATCTGTCTCTCCCAGACCCGCAGTATCTATGTCTCTCTCTGTATCTGTCACTCTGTAACTATCACCTTCTCTCTCTCTGTATCTCTCTCCCTGTAACTATCACTCTCTCTCTGTACCTGTCTCTCTATAACTATCACTCTCACGCTCTGTATCTGTCTCTCTGTGACTATCACTCTCTGTCTCTATCTGTATCTGTCTCTCTGTAACTATCAGTCTTTCTCTTGCTATACCTGTCTCTCTCAGACCCGCTGTATCTATATCTCTCTCTATAACTGTCTCTCTATAACAATGACTCTTTCTCTTTCTGTATATGTCTCTCTGTAATTATCACCCTCTCTCTCTCTGTATCTGTATCTGTCTCTCCCAAACCCGCTGTATCTATCTCTCCCTCTGTATCTGTCTCTCTCAGACCAGCTTTATCTATATCTCTCTCTGCATCTGTCTCTCTGTAATTATCACTCTCTCTCTGTATCTGTATCTGTCTCTCCCACACCCGCTGCATCTATATCTCTCTCTGTCTTTGTCTCTCTGTAACTATCACTCTCTGTCTGTATCTGTCTATAACTCTCACTCTCTCTCCGTATCTGTCTCTCTCAGACCAGCTTTATCTTTATCTCTCTCTGAATCTGTCTCACTGTAACTATCACTCTCTCTCTGTATCTGTCTCTCAGTAACTATCACTCTCTCTCTCTCTCTGTATCTGTCTCTCTGTAACTATCACTGTCTCTCTCTCTGTATCTGTCTCTCGCAGACCCGCTGTATCTATATCTCTCTCTGTATCTGTCTCTCTGTAACTATCACTCTCTCTCTCTCTCTGAATCTGTCTCTCTCTAAATATCACTCTCTCTCTCTCTGCATCCGTCTCTCTGTAACTATCACTCTCTCTCCCTCTCTGTATCTGTCTCTCTGTAACTATCGCTCTCTCTGTATCTGTCTCTCTGTAACTATCACTCTCTCTCTCTCTGTATCTGTCTCTCTGTAACTATCACTCTCTCTCTCTCTGCATCTGTCTCTCTGTAAATATCACTCTCTCTGTATCTGTCTCTCTGTAACTATCACAGTCTCTCAGTATCTGTCTCTCTATAACTATCACTCTCACTCTGTATCTGTCTCTCTGTAACTATCACTCTCTCCTACTGTATCTGTCTCTCTATAGCTATTACTCTCTCCCTATCTCTCTGTATCTGTCTCTCTGTAACTATCACTCTCTCTCTGTATCTGTCTCTCTGTAATTATCACTCTCTCTCTCTCTGTATCTGTCTCTCGCAGTCTTGCTATACCTATATCTCTCTCTGTATCTGTCTCTCTGTAACTATCACTCACTCTCTCTCAATCTGTCTCTCTCAGACCCGCTGTATCTATAACTCTCTCTGTATCTGTCTCTCTGTAACTATCACTCTCTCTCTCTCTGTATCTGTCTTTCTGTAACTATCAGTCTCTCTCTCTCTCTCTTTATCTGTCTCTCCCAGACCCGCAGTATCTATGTCTCTCTCTGTATCTGTCACTCTGTAACTATCACCTTCTCTCTCTCTGTATCTCTCTCCCTGTAACTATCACTCTCTCTCTGTACCTGTCTCTCTATAACTATCACTCTCACGCTCTGTATCTGTCTCTCTGTGACTATCACTCTCTGTCTCTATCTGTATCTGTCTCTCTGTAACTATCAGTCTTTCTCTTGCTATACCTGTCTCTCTCAGACCCGCTGTATCTATATCTCTCTCTATAACTGTCTCTCTATAACAATGACTCTTTCTCTTTCTGTATATGTCTCTCTGTAATTATCACCCTCTCTCTCTCTGTATCTGTATCTGTCTCTCCCAAACCCGCTGTATCTATCTCTCCCTCTGTATCTGTCTCTCTCAGACCAGCTTTATCTATATCTCTCTCTGCATCTGTCTCTCTGTAATTATCACTCTCTCTCTGTATCTGTATCTGTCTCTCCCAGACCCGCTGCATCTATATCTCTCTCTGTCTTTGTCTCTCTGTAACTATCACTCTCTGTCTGTATCTGTCTCTCTGTAACTATCACTATCTGTCTCTCTGTAACTATCACACTCTCTCTGTATCTGTCCCTCTGTAACTATCACTCTCACTATCTGTATCTGTCTCTCTGTGACTAACACTCTCTCTCTCTGTATCTGTCTCTCTATAACTAACATTATCTCTGTCTCTCTGTATCTGTATCTGTCTCTCTGTAACTATCACTCTTTCTCTCTCTCTCTATATCTGTATCTGTCTTTCTGTAACTATCACTCTCTCTCTCTCTCTCTCTCTCTGTATTTGTCTCTCTCAGACTCGCTATATCTATTTCTCTCTCTGTATCTGTCTCTCTGCAACTATCACTCTCTCTCTCTCTGTCTCTGTATCTGTCTCTCTGCAGCTATCACTCGCTCAGTCTCCGTTTCTGTCTCTGTGTAACTATCACTCTCTCTCTCTGTATCTGTCTCTCTGTAACTATCACTCTCTCTCTCTCTGCATCTGTCTCTCTGTAACTATCGCTCTCTATCTGTATCTGTCTCTCTGTAACTATCACTCTCTATCTGTATCTGTCTCTCTGTAACTATCCCTCTCTCTCTCTGTATCTGTCTCTCTGTAACTATCGCTCACTATCTGTATCTGTCTCTCTGTAACTATCATTCTCTCTCTCTGTATCAGTCTCTCTGTAACTATCACACTCTCTCTCCGTATCTGTCTCTCTCAGACCAGCTTTATCTTTATCTCTCTCTGAATCTGTCTCACTGTAACTATCACTCTCTCTCTGTATCTGTCTCTCAGTAACTATCACTCTCTCTCTCTCTGTATCTGTCTCTCTGTAACTATCACTGTCTCTCTCTCTGTATCTGTCTCTCGCAGACCCGCTGTATCTATATCTCTCTCTGTATCTGTCTCTCTGTAACTATCACTCTCTCTCTCTCTGAATCTGTCTCTCTCTAACTATTATTCTCTCTCTCTGTGCATCCGTCTCTCTGTAACTATCACTCTCTCTCCCTCTCTGTATCTGTCTCTTTGTAACTATCGCTCTCTCTCTGTATCTGTCTCTCTGTAACTATCACTCTCTCTCTGTATCTGTCTCTCTGTAACTATCACTCTCTCTCTCTCTGCATCTGTCTCTCTGTAAATATCACTCTCTCTCTCTCTCTGTATCTGTCTCTCTGTAACTATCACAGTCTCTCAGCATCTGTCTCTCTATAACTATCACTCTCACTCTCTGTATCTGTCTCTCTGTAACTATCACTCTCTGTCTGTATCTGTATCTCTGTAACTATCACTATCTGTCTCTCTGTAACTATCACTCCCTTTCTCTGTATCTGTCTCTCTGTAACTATCACTCTCTCTCTCTCGCTCTGTATCTGTCCCTCTCAGACCCGCTGTATCTATATCTGTCTCTCTCTGTATCTGTCTTTCTGTAACTATCACTCTCTCTCTCTGTATCTGTCTCTCTGTAACTATCACTCTCTCTCTCTGTATCTGTCTCGCTGTAACTATCACTCTCTCTCTCTGTATCTGTCTCTCTATATCTATCACTGTCTCTCTGTATCTGTCTCCCTCAGACCAGCTTTATCTTTATATCTCTCTGTATCTGTCTCTCTGTAACTATCACTCTCTCTCTGTAGCTGTCTCTCCATAACTATCACTCTCTCTCTCTGTATCTGTCTCTCTGTAACTATCACTCTCTCTCTCTGTATCTGTCTATAACTCTCACTCTCTCTCCGTATCTGTCTCTCTCAGACCAGCTTTATCTTTATCTCTCTCTGAATCTGTCTCACTGTAACTATCACTCTCTCTCTGTATCTGTCTCTCAGTAACTATCACTCTCTCTCTCTCTGTATCTGTCTCTCTGTAACTATCACTGTCTCTCTCTCTGTATCTGTCTCTCGCAGACCCGCTGTATCTATATCTCTCTCTGTATCTGTCTCTCTGTAACTATCACTCTCTCTCTCTCTCTGAATCTGTCTCTCTCTAAATATCACTCTCTCTCTCTCTGCATCCGTCTCTCTGTAACTATCACTCTCTCTCCCTCTCTGTATCTGTCTCTCTGTAACTATCGCTCTCTCTGTATCTGTCTCTCTGTAACTATCACTCTCTCTCTCTCTGTATCTGTCTCTCTGTAACTATCACTCTCTCTCTCTCTGCATCTGTCTCTCTGTAAATATCACTCTCTCTGTATCTGTCTCTCTGTAACTATCACAGTCTCTCAGTATCTGTCTCTCTATAACTATCACTCTCACTCTGTATCTGTCTCTCTGTAACTATCACTCTCTCCTACTGTATCTGTCTCTCTATAGCTATTACTCTCTCCCTATCTCTCTGTATCTGTCTCTCTGTAACTATCACTCTCTCTCTGTATCTGTCTCTCTGTAATTATCACTCTCTCTCTCTCTGTATCTGTCTCTCGCAGTCTTGCTATACCTATATCTCTCTCTGTATCTGTCTCTCTGTAACTATCACTCACTCTCTCTCAATCTGTCTCTCTCAGACCCGCTGTATCTATAACTCTCTCTGTATCTGTCTCTCTGTAACTATCGCTCTCTCTCTGTATCTGTCTCTCTGTAACTATCACTCTCTCTCTCTGTATCTGTCTCTCTGTAACTATCACTCTCTCTCTCTCTGCATCTGTCTCTCTGTAAATATCACTCTCTCTCTCTCTGTATCTGTCTCTCTGTAACTATCACAGTCTCTCAGCATCTGTCTCTCTATAACTATCACTCTCACTCTCTCTGTATTTGTCTCTCTGTAACTATCACTCTCTGTCTGTATCTGTATCTCTGTAACTATCACTATCTATCTCTCTGTAACTATCACTCCCTTTCTCTGTATCTGTCTCTCTGTAACTATCACTCTCTCTCTCTCGCTCTGTATCTGTCCCTCTCAGACCCGCTGTATCTATATCTGTCTCTCTCTGTATCTGTCTTTCTGTAACTATCACTCTCTCTCTCTGTATCTGTCTCTCTGTAACTATCACTCTCTCTCTCTGTATCTGTCTCGCTGTAACTATCACTCTCTCTCTCTGTATCTGTCTCTCTATATCTATCACTGTCTCTCTGTATCTGTCTCCCTCAGACCAGCTTTATCTTTATATCTCTCTGTATCTGTCTCTCTGTAACTATCACTCTCTCTCTGTAGCTGTCTCTCCATAACTATCACTCTCTCTCTCTGTATCTGTCTCTCTGTAACTATCACTCTCTCTCTCTGTATCTGTCTATAACTCTCACTCTCTCTCCGTATCTGTCTCTCTCAGACCAGCTTTATCTTTATCTCTCTCTGAATCTGTCTCACTGTAACTATCACTCTCTCTCTGTATCTGTCTCTCAGTAACTATCACTCTCTCTCTCTCTCTGTATCTGTCTCTCTGTAACTATCACTGTCTCTCTCTCTGTATCTGTCTCTCGCAGACCCGCTGTATCTATATCTCTCTCTGTATCTGTCTCTCTGTAACTATCACTCTCTCTCTCTCTCTGAATCTGTCTCTCTCTAAATATCACTCTCTCTCTCTCTGCATCCGTCTCTCTGTAACTATCACTCTCTCTCCCTCTCTGTATCTGTCTCTCTGTAACTATCGCTCTCTCTGTATCTGTCTCTCTGTAACTATCACTCTCTCTCTCTCTGCATCTGTCTCTCTGTAAATATCACTCTCTCTGTATCTGTCTCTCTGTAACTATCACAGTCTCTCAGTATCTGTCTCTCTATAACTATCACTCTCACTCTGTATCTGTCTCTCTGTAACTATCACTCTCTCCTACTGTATCTGTCTCTCTATAGCTATTACTCTCTCCCTATCTCTCTGTATCTGTCTCTCTGTAACTATCACTCTCTCTCTGTATCTGTCTCTCTGTAATTATCACTCTCTCTCTCTCTGTATCTGTCTCTCGCAGTCTTGCTATACCTATATCTCTCTCTGTATCTGTCTCTCTGTAACTATCACTCACTCTCTCTCAATCTGTCTCTCTCAGACCCGCTGTATCTATAACTCTCTCTGTATCTGTCTCTCTGTAACTATCGCTCTCTCTCTGTATCTGTCTCTCTGTAACTATCACTCTCTCTCTCTGTATCTGTCTCTCTGTAACTATCACTCTCTCTCTCTCTGCATCTGTCTCTCTGTAAATATCACTCTCTCTCTCTCTGTATCTGTCTCTCTGTAACTATCACAGTCTCTCAGCATCTGTCTCTCTATAACTATCACTCTCACTCTCTCTGTATTTGTCTCTCTGTAACTATCACTCTCTGTCTGTATCTGTATCTCTGTAACTATCACTATCTGTCTCTCTGTAACTATCACTCCCTTTCTCTGTATCTGTCTCTCTGTAACTATCACTCTCTCTCTCTCGCTCTGTATCTGTCCCTCTCAGACCCGCTGTATCTATATCTGTCTCTCTCTGTATCTGTCTTTCTGTAACTATCACTCTCTCTCTCTGTATCTGTCTCTCTGTAACTATCACTCTCTCTCTCTGTATCTGTCTCGCTGTAACTATCACTCTCTCTCTCTGTATCTGTCTCTCTATATCTATTACTGTCTCTCTGTATCTGTCTCCCTCAGACCAGCTTTATCTTTATATCTCTCTGTATCTGTCTCTCTGTAACTATCACTCTCTCTCTGTAGCTGTCTCTCCATAACTATCACTCTCTCTCTCTGTATCTGTCTCTCTGTAACTATCACTCTCTCTCTCTGTATCTGTCTATAACTCTCACTCTCTCTCCGTATCTGTCTCTCTCAGACCAGCTTTATCTTTATCTCTCTCTGAATCTGTCTCACTGTAACTATCACTCTCTCTCTGTATCTGTCTCTCAGTAACTATCACTCTCTCCCTCTCTCTGTATCTGTCTCTCTGTAACTATCACTGTCTCTCTCTCTGTATCTGTCTCTCGCAGACCCGCTGTATCTATATCTCTCTCTGTATCTGTCTCTCTGTAACTATCACTCTCTCTCTCTCTCTGAATCTGTCTCTCTCTAAATATCACTCTCTCTCTCTCTGCATCCGTCTCTCTGTAACTATCACTCTCTCTCCCTCTCTGTATCTGTCTCTCTGTAACTATCGCTCTCTCTGTATCTGTCTCTCTGTAACTATCACTCTCTCTCTCTCTGAATCTGTCTCTCTCTAACTATTATTCTCTCTCTCTGTGCATCCGTCTCTCTGTAACTATCACTCTCTCTCCCTCTCTGTATCTGTCTCTTTGTAACTATCGCTCTCTCTCTGTATCTGTCTCTCTGTAACTATCACTCTCTCTCTGTATCTGTCTCTCTGTAACTATCACTCTCTCTCTCTCTGCATCTGTCTCTCTGTAAATATCACTCTCTCTCTCTCTCTCTGTATCTGTCTCTCTGTAACTATCACAGTCTCTCAGCATCTGTCTCTCTATAACTATCACTCTCACTCTCTGTATCTGTCTCTCTGTAACTATCACTGTCTGTATCTGTATCTCTGTAAGTATCACTATCTGTCTCTCTGTAACTATCACTCCCTTTCTCTGTATCTGTCTCTCTGTAACTATCACTCTCTCTCTCTCGCTCTGTATCTGTCCCTCTCAGACCCGCTGTATCTATATCTGTCTCTCTCTGTATCTGTCTTTCTGTAACTATCACTCTCTCTCTCTGTATCTGTCTCTCTGTAACTATCACTCTCTCTCTCTGTATCTGTCTCGCTGTAACTATCACTCTCTCTCTCTGTATCTGTCTCTCTATATCTATCACTGTCTCTCTGTATCTGTCTCCCTCAGACCAGCTTTATCTTTATATCTCTCTGTATCTGTCTCTCTGTAACTATCACTCTCTCTCTGTAGCTGTCTCTCCATAACTATCACTCTCTCTCTCTGTATCTGTCTCTCTGTAACTATCACTCTCTCTCTCTGTATCTGTCTATAACTCTCACTCTCTCTCCGTATCTGTCTCTCTCAGACCAGCTTTATCTTTATCTCTCTCTGAATCTGTCTCACTGTAACTATCATTCTCTCTCTGTATCTGTCTCTCAGTAACTATCACTCTCTCTCTCTCTGTATCTGTCTCTCTGTAACTATCACTGTCTCTCTCTCTGTATCTGTCTCTCGCAGACCCGCTGTATCTATATCTCTCTCTGTATCTGTCTCTCTGTAACTATCACTCTCTCTCTCTCTCTGAATCTGTCTCTCTCTAACTATTATTCTCTCTCTCTGTGCATCCGTCTCTCTGTAACTATCACTCTCTCTCCCTCTCTGTATCTGTCTCTCTGTAACTATCGCTCTCTCTCTGTATCTGTCTCTCTGTAACTATCACTCTCTCTCTCTGTATCTGTCTCTCTGTAACTATCACTCTCTCTCTCTCTGCATCTGTCTCTCTGTAAATATCACTCTCTCTCTCTCTGTATCTGTCTCTCTGTAACTATCACAGTCTCTCAGCATCTGTCTCTCTATAACTATCACTCTCACTCTCTGTATCTGTCTCTCTGTAACTATCACTCTCTGTCTGTATCTGTATCTCTGTAACTATCACTATCTTTCTCTCTGTAACTATCACTCCCTTTCTCTGTATCTGTCTCTCTGTAACTATCACTCTCTCTCTCTCGCTCTGTATCTGTCCCTCTCAGACCCGCTGTATCTATATCTGTCTCTCTCTGTATCTGTCTTTCTGTAACTATCACTCTCTCTCTCTGTATCTGTCTCTCTGTAACTATCACTCTCTCTCTCTGTATCTGTCTCGCTGTAACTATCACTCTCTCTCTCTGTATCTGTCTCTCTATATCTATCACTGTCTCTCTGTATCTGTCTCCCTCAGACCAGCTTTATCTTTATATCTCTCTGTATCTGTCTCTCTGTAACTATCACTCTCTCTCTGTAGCTGTCTCTCCATAACTATCACTCTCTCTCTCTGTATCTGTCTCTCTGTAACTATCACTCTCTCTCTCTGTATCTGTCTATAACTCTCACTCTCTCTCCGTATCTGTCTCTCTCAGACCAGCTTTATCTTTATCTCTCTCTGAATCTGTCTCACTGTAACTATCACTCTCTCTCTGTATCTGTCTCTCAGTAACTATCACTCTCTCTCTCTCTGTATCTGTCTCTCTGTAACTATCACTGTCTCTCTCTCTGTATCTGTCTCTCGCAGACCCGCTGTATCTATATCTCTCTCTGTATCTGTCTCTCTGTAACTATCACTCTCTCTCTCTCTCTGAATCTGTCTCTCTCTAAATATCACTCTCTCTCTCTCTGCATCCGTCTCTCTGTAACTATCACTCTCTCTCCCTCTCTGTATCTGTCTCTCTGTAACTATCGCTCTCTCTGTATCTGTCTCTCTGTAACTATCACTCTCTCTCTCTCTGTATCTGTCTCTCTGTAACTATCACTCTCTCTCTCTCTGCATCTGTCTCTCTGTAAATATCACTCTCTCTGTATCTGTCTCTCTGTAACTATCACAGTCTCTCAGTATCTGTCTCTCTATAACTATCACTCTCACTCTGTATCTGTCTCTCTGTAACTATCACTCTCTCCTACTGTATCTGTCTCTCTATAGCTATTACTCTCTCCCTATCTCTCTGTATCTGTCTCTCTGTAACTATCACTCTCTCTCTGTATCTGTCTCTCTGTAATTATCACTCTCTCTCTCTCTGTATCTGTCTCTCGCAGTCTTGCTATACCTATATCTCTCTCTGTATCTGTCTCTCTGTAACTATCACTCACTCTCTCTCAATCTGTCTCTCTCAGACCCGCTGTATCTATAACTCTCTCTGTATCTGTCTCTCTGTAACTATCGCTCTCTCTCTGTATCTGTCTCTCTGTAACTATCACTCTCTCTCTCTGTATCTGTCTCTCTGTAACTATCACTCTCTCTCTCTCTGCATCTGTCTCTCTGTAAATATCACTCTCTCTCTCTCTGTATCTGTCTCTCTGTAACTATCACAGTCTCTCAGCATCTGTCTCTCTATAACTATCACTCTCACTCTCTCTGTATCTGTCTCTCTGTAACTATCACTCTCTGTCTGTATCTGTATCTCTGTAACTATCACTATCTGTCTCTCTGTAACTATCACTCCCTTTCTCTGTATCTGTCTCTCTGTAACTATCACTCTCTCTCTCTCGCTCTGTATCTGTCCCTCTCAGACCCGCTGTATCTATATCTGTCTCTCTCTGTATCTGTCTTTCTGTAACTATCACTCTCTCTCTCTGTATCTGTCTCTCTGTAACTATCACTCTCTCTCTCTGTATCTGTCTCGCTGTAACTATCACTCTCTCTCTCTGTATCTGTCTCTCTATATCTATTACTGTCTCTCTGTATCTGTCTCCCTCAGACCAGCTTTATCTTTATATCTCTCTGTATCTGTCTCTCTGTAACTATCACTCTCTCTCTGTAGCTGTCTCTCCATAACTATCACTCTCTCTCTCTGTATCTGTCTCTCTGTAACTATCACTCTCTCTCTCTGTATCTGTCTATAACTCTCACTCTCTCTCCGTATCTGTCTCTCTCAGACCAGCTTTATCTTTATCTCTCTCTGAATCTGTCTCACTGTAACTATCACTCTCTCTCTGTATCTGTCTCTCAGTAACTATCACTCTCTCTCTCTCTCTGTATCTGTCTCTCTGTAACTATCACTGTCTCTCTCTCTGTATCTGTCTCTCGCAGACCCGCTGTATCTATATCTCTCTCTGTATCTGTCTCTCTGTAACTATCACTCTCTCTCTCTCTCTGAATCTGTCTCTCTCTAAATATCACTCTCTCTCTCTCTGCATCCGTCTCTCTGTAACTATCACTCTCTCTCCCTCTCTGTATCTGTCTCTCTGTAACTATCGCTCTCTCTGTATCTGTCTCTCTGTAACTATCACTCTCTCTCTCTCTGTATCTGTCTCTCTGTAACTATCACTCTCTCTCTCTCTGCATCTGTCTCTCTGTAAATATCACTCTCTCTGTATCTGTCTCTCTGTAACTATCACAGTCTCTCAGTATCTGTCTCTCTATAACTATCACTCTCACTCTGTATCTGTCTCTCTGTAACTATCACTCTCTCCTACTGTATCTGTCTCTCTATAGCTATTACTCTCTCCCTATCTCTCTGTATCTGTCTCTCTGTAACTATCACTCTCTCTCTGTATCTGTCTCTCTGTAATTATCACTCTCTCTCTCTCTGTATCTGTCTCTCGCAGTCTTGCTATACCTATATCTCTCTCTGTATCTGTCTCTCTGTAACTATCACTCACTCTCTCTCAATCTGTCTCTCTCAGACCCGCTGTATCTATAACTCTCTCTGTATCTGTCTCTCTGTAACTATCACTCTCTCTCTCTCTGTATCTGACTTTCTGTAACTATCAGTCTCTCTCTCTCTCTCTTTATCTGTCTCTCCCAGACCCGCAGTATCTATGTCTCTCTCTGTATCTGTCACTCTGTAACTATCACCTTCTCTCTCTCTGTATCTCTCTCCCTGTAACTATCACTCTCTCTCTGTACCTGTCTCTCTATAACTATCACTCTCACGCTCTGTATCTGTCTCTCTGTGACTATCACTCTCTGTCTCTATCTGTATCTGTCTCTCTGTAACTATCAGTCTTTCTCTTGCTATACCTGTCTCTCTCAGACCCGCTGTATCTATATCTCTCTCTATAACTGTCTCTCTATAACAATGACTCTTTCTCTTTCTGTATATGTCTCTCTGTAATTATCACCCTCTCTCTCTCTGTATCTGTATCTGTCTCTCCCAAACCCGCTGTATCTATCTCTCCCTCTGTATCTGTCTCTCTCAGACCAGCTTTATCTATATCTCTCTCTGCATCTGTCTCTCTGTAATTATCACTCTCTCTCTGTATCTGTATCTGTCTCTCCCAGACCCGCTGCATCTATATCTCTCTCTGTCTTTGTCTCTCTGTAACTATCACTCTCTGTCTGTATCTGTCTCTCTGTAACTATCACTATCTGTCTCTCTGTAACTATCACTCCCTTTCTCTGTATCTGTCTGTCTGTAACTATCACTCTCTCTCGCTCTGTATCTGTCCCTCTCAGACCCGCTGTATCTATATCTCTCTCTGTATCTGTCTCTCTGTAACTATCACTCCCTCTCTCTGTATCTGTCTCTCTGTAACTATCACTCTCTCTCTCTGTATCTGTCTCTCTATATCTATCACTGTCTCTCTGTATCTGTCTCCCTCAGACCAGCTTTATCTTTATATCTCTCTGCATCTGTCTCTCTGTAACTATCACTCTCTCTCTGTAGCTGTCTCTCCGTAACTATCACTGTCTCTCTCTCTGTATCTGTCTCTCTGTAACTATCACTCTCTCTCTGTATCTGTCTATAACTCTCACTCTCTCTCCGTATCTGTCTCTCTCAGACCAGCTTTATCTTTATCTCTCTCTGAATCTGTCTCACTGTAACTATCACTCTCTCTCTGTATCTGTCTCTCAGTAACTATCACTCTTTCTCTCGCTGTATCTGTCTCTCTGTAACTATCACTCTCTCTCTCTCTGTATCTGTCTCTCGCAGACCCGCTGTATCTATATCGCTCTCTGTATCTGTCTCTCTGTAACTATCACTCTCTCTCTCTCTGCATCCGTCTCTCTGTAACTATCACTCTCTCTCCCTCTCTGTATCTGTCTCTCTGTAACTATCGCTCTCTCACTCTCTGTATCTGTCTCTCTGTAACTATCGCTCTCTCTCTGTATCTGTCTCTCTGTAACTATCACAGTCTCTCAGTATCTGTCTCTCTATAACTATCACTCTCACTCTCTCTGTATCTGTCTCTCTGTAACCATCACTCTCTCTCCTACTGTATCTGTCTCTCTATAACTATCACTCTCTCCCTGTCTCTCTGTATCTGTCTCTCTGTAACTAGCACTCTCTCTCTGTATCTGTCTCTCTGTAATTATCACTCTCTCTCTCTCTGTATCTGTCTCTCGCAGTCCTGCTATACCTATATCTCTCTCTGTATCTGTCTCTCTGTAACTATCACTCACTCTCTCTCAATCTGTCTCTCTCAGACCCGCTGTATCTATATCTCCCTCTGTATCTGTCTCTCTCAGACCAGCTTTATCTATATCTCTCTCTGCATCTGTCTCTCTGTAATTATCACTCTCTCTCTGTATCTGTAACTGTCTCTCCCAGACCCGCTGTATCTATATCTCTCTCTGTATCAGTCTCTCTGTAACTATCACTCTCTCTCTGTATCTGTCTCTCTGTAACTATCTCTCTCTCTCTCTCTCTCTCTATCTGTCTCTCTCAGACACCATGTATCTATATCTCTATCTGGATCTGTCTCTCTGTATCTATCACTCTCTCTCTCTGTATCTGTCTCTCTGTAACTATCGCTCTTTCTCTGTATCTGTCTCTCTCAGGCCCGCTGTATCTATAACTCTATCCGGATCTGTCTCTCTGTGACTATCACTCTCTCTCTCTGTATCTGTCTCTCTGTAACTATCACTCTCTCTCTCTGTATCTGTCTCTCTGTAAATATCACTCTCTCTCTCTATCTGTATCTGTCTCTCCCAGACCCGCTGTATCTATATCTCTCTCTGTATTTGTATCTCTGTAACTATCACTCTCTCTCTCTCTGAATCTGACTCTCTGTAACTATCACTCTCTCTCTCTCTTCATCTGTCTCTCCCAAACCCGCTGTATCTATATCTCTCTCTGTATCAGTCTCTCTGTAACTATCACTCTCTGTCTCTGTATCTGTATATCTTTAACAATCACTCTCTCTCGGTATATTTCTCTCTAAAACTATCGCTCTCTCTCTCTCTGTATCTGTCTCTCTGTAACTATCACAGTCTCTCAGTATCTGTCTCTCTATAACTATCACTTTCACTCTCTCTGTATCTGTCTCTCTGTATCTGTCTCTGTAAATATCACTCTCTCTCTCTATCTGTATCTGTCTCTCTCAGACCTGCTGTATCTATATATCTCGCTGTATTTGTATATCTGTATCTATCACTCTCTCACTCTCTGAATCTGACTCTATGTATCTATCAGTCTCTCTCTCTCTCTCTCTTTATCTGTCTCTACCAGACCCGCTGTATCTATATCTCTCTCTGTATCTGTCTCTCTGTAACTATCACTCTGTCTCTCTCTGTATCTCTTTATCTGTAACAATCACTCTCTCTCGGTATATTTCTCTCTAAAACTATCACTCTCTCTCTCTCTGTATCTGTCTCTCTGTAACTATCACAGTCTCTCAGTATCTGTCTCTCTATAACTATCACTTTCACTCTCTCTGTCTCTGTCTCTCTGTAAATATCACTCTCTCTCCTACTGTATCTGTCTCTCTATAACTATCACTCTCTCCCTCTCTCTCTGTATCTGTCTCTCCCACACCCGCTGTATCTATATCTCTCTCTGCATCTGTCTCTCTATAACTATCACTCTCTCTCTGTATCTGTCTCTCTCAGACCCGCTGTATCTATATCTCTATCCGGATCTGTCTCTCTGTAACTATCACTCTCTCTCTCTGTATCTGTCTCTCTGTAACTATCACTCTCTCTCTTTGTATCTGTCTCTCTGTAAATGTCACTCTCTCTCTGTCTATCTGTATCTGTCGCTCCCAGACCCGCTGTATCAATATCTCTCTCTGTATTTGTATCTCTGTAACTATCACTCTCTCTCTCTCTGTATCTGACTCTCTGTAACTATCGCTCTCACTCTCTGTATCTGTCTCTCTGTGACTATCAGTCTCTGTCTCTCTCTGTATCTGTCTCTCTGTAACTATCACTCTCACTCTCTGTATCTGTCTCTCTGTGACTATCACTCTCTGCCTCTATCTGTATCTGTCTCTCTGTAATGTTCACTCTTTCTCTCGCTATACCTGTCTCTCTCAGACCCGCTGTAGCTATATCTCACCCTGCATCTGTCTCTCTGTAACTATCACCCTCTCTCTCTGTGTATTTGTCTTTGTATCTCTCAGACCCGCTGTATCTATATCACTCTCTGTATCTGTCTCTCTGTAACTATCACTCTCTCTTTCTCTCTCTTTGTGTGTCTCTCGCAGAACCACAGTATCTATGTCTCACTCTGTATCTGTCTCTCTGTAACTATCACCTTCTCTCTCTCTGTATCTGTCTCCCTGTAACTATCGCTCTCTCTCTGTACCTGTCTCTTGTAACTATCGCACTCACTCTCTCTGAATCTGACTCTCTGTAACTATCACTCTCTCTGTATCTGTCTATCTGTAACTATCACTCTCTCTCTCTCTGTATCTGTCTCTCTGTAACTATCACTCTCTCTCTCTGTATCTGTCTCTCTGTAACTATCACTCTCTCTTTCTCTCTTTTTGTGTGTCTCTCGCAGAACCGCAGTATCTATGTCTCACTCTGTATCTGTCTCTCTGTAACTATCACCTTCTCTCTCTCTGTATCTCTCTCCCTGTAACTATCACTTGTCTCTCTGTACCTGTCTCTCTGTAACTACCACTCTCACTCTCTGTATCTGTCTCTCTGTGACTATCACTCTCTGTCTCTATCTGTATCTGTCTCTCTGTAACTATCACTCTTTCTCTCGCTATACCTGTCTCTCTCAGACCCTCTGTATCTATATCTCACCCTGCATCTGTCTCTCTGTAACAATCACTCTCTCTCTCTCTGTATCTGTCTTTGTGTCTCTCAGACCCGCTGTATCTATATCTCTCCTTATATCTGTCTCTCTATGACTATGACTCTCTCTCTTTCTGTATATGTCTCTCTGTAACTATCACCCTCTCTCTCTCTGTATCTGTATCTGTCTCTCTATAACTATCACTCTCTTTCTCTCTCTGTATCTGTATCTGTCTCTCTGTAACTATCACTCTCTGTCTCTCTCTCTGTATCTGTATCTGTCTCGCTGTAACTATCACACACTCTCTCTGCATCTGTCTCTCTGTAACAATCACTCTCTTTCTCTGTATATGTATCTGTCTCTCTATAACTATCACTCTCTCTGTATCTGTATCTGTCTCTCTGTATCTATCACTCTATCTCTGTATCTGCATTTGTCTCTCTCAGACCCGCTCTATCTATATATCTCACTGTATCTGTCTCTGTAACTATCACTCTCTCTCTTACTGTATCTGTCTCTCTATAACTATCACTATCTCCCTCTCTCTCTGTAACTGTCTCTCCCAGGCCCGAGGTATCTATATCTCTCTCTGTATCTATCTCTCTATAACTATATCTCTCTCTGTATCTGTCTATCTCAGACCCGCTTTATCTATATCTCTCTGTATCTGTCTCTCTGTAACTATCACTCTCTCTCTAAATCTGTCTCTCTGTAACTATCACTCTCTCTCACTCTGTCTCTGTCTCTCGCAGTCCCGCTGTATCTATATCTCTCTCTGTATCTGTCTCTCTGTAACTATCACTCTCTCTCTGTATCGGTCTCTCTGTAACTATCTCTCTTTCTCTCTCTCTCTCTGTATTTGTCTCTCTCGGACACGCTGTATCTATATCTCTCTCTGTATCTGTCTCTCTGCAACTATCACTCTATCTCTCTCTGCATTAATCTCTCTGTAACTATCACTCTCTCTCACTCTGTATCTGTCTCTCTGTAACTATCACTCTCTCTCTGTATCTGTATTTGTCTCTCTCAGACCCGCTGTATCTTTATCTCTCTATTTATCTTTCTCTCTATAACTATCACTCTCTCTCTCTCTGTATCTGTCTCTCTGTAACTATCAATTTCTCTCTCTCTATCTGTCTCTCTCAGACCCGATGTATCTATATCTCTATCCGTATCTGTCTCTCTGTAACTATCACTCTCTCTCTCTCTCTCTCTCTCTCTCTCTGTATTTGTCTCTCTCGGACACGCTGTATCTATATGTCTCTCCGAATCTGTCTCTCTGCAAAGATCACTCTCTCTCTCTCTCTGTCTCTGTATCTGTCTCTCTGTAACTATCACTCTCTCTCTCTCTCTCTGTATCTGTCTCTCTGTAACTATCGCTCTCTCTCTGTATCTGTCTCTCTGTAACTATCACTCTCTCTCTGTTTCTGTATCTGTTTCTCTGTAACTATCACTCTCTCTCTCTCTCTGTATCTGTCTCTCTGCAACTATCACTCTCTCTCTGTATCTGTCTCTCTGTAACTATCACTCTCTCTCTCTGTATCTGTCTCTCTGTAACTATCACTCTCTCTCTGTATTAATCTCTCTCAGACCCGCTTTATCTTTTTCTCTCTCTGTATCTGTCTCTCTGTAACTATCACTCTCTCTGTATCTGTCTCTCTGTAACTATCACTCTCTCTCTCTCTCTCTATCTGTCTCTCTCAGACCCGCTGTATCTATATCTCTATCCGGATCTGTCTCTCTGTAACTATCACTCTCTCTCTCTGTATCTGTCTCTCTGTAAATATCAGTCTCTCTCTCTCTATCTGTATCTGTCTCTCCCAGACCCGCTGTATATATATCTCTCTCTGTATTTGTATCTCTGTATCTATCACTCTCTCTTCTCTGAATCTGACTCTGTAACTATCACTCTCTCTCTCTCTGTAACTAACACTCTCTCTCTCTCTGTATCTGTCTCGCTCAGACCCACTTTATCTATATCTCTCTCTGTATCTGTCTCTCTGTAACTATCTCTCTTTCTCTGTATCTGACTCTCTGTACCTATCACTCGCTTTCTCTCTCTGTAACTATCACTCTCTCTCTCTCTGTATCTGTCCCTCTGTAACTATCACTCTCTGTCCCTCTCTGTATCTGTCTCTCGCAGGCCCGCTTTATCTATATCTCTCTCTGTATCTGTCTCTCTGTAACTATCACTCTCTCTCTCTCTCTAACTGTCTCTTCAGACCCACTGTATCTATATCTCTATCCGTATCTGTCTCTCTGTAACTATCACTCTCTCTCTCTCTGTATCTGTCTCTCGCAGGCCCGCTTTATCTATATCTCTCTCTGTATCTGTCTCTCTGTAAGTATCACTCTCTCTCTCTCTATCTGTCTCTTCAGACCCGCTGTATCTATATCTCTATCCATATCTGTCTCTCTGTATCTATCACTCTCTCTCTCTGTGTGTGTCTCTCTGTAACTATCACTCTCTCTCTCTCTCTGTATCTGTCTCTCCCAGATCCGCTGTATCTATAACTCTCTCTTTATCTGTCTCTCTATAACTATCACTCTCTCTCTGTATTAATCTCTCTCAGACCCGCTTTATCTATTTCTCTCTCTGTATCTGTCTCTCTGTAACTATCACTCTCTCTGTATCTGTCTCTCTGTAACTATCACTCTCTCTCTCTCTCTCTATCTGTCTCTCTCAGACCCGCTGTATCTATATCTCTATCCGGATCTGTCTCTCTGTAACTATCACTCTCTCTCTCTGTATCTGTCTCTCTGTAACTATCACTCTCTCTCTCTGTATCTGTCTCTCTGTAAATATCAGTCTCTCTCTCTCTATCTGTATCTGTCTCTCCCAGACCCGCTGTATATATATCTCTCTCTGTATTTGTATCTCTGTAACTAACACTCTCTCTCTCTCTGAATCTGACTCTCTGTAACTATCACTCTCTCTCTCTCTGTAACTAACACTCTCTCTCTCTCTGTATCTGTCTCGCTCAGACCCACTTTATCTATATCTCTCTCTGTATCTGTCTCTCTGTAACTATCTCTCTTTCTCTGTATCTGACTCTCTGTACCTATCACTCGCTTTCTCTCTCTGTAACTATCACTCTCTCTCTCTCTGTATCTGTCCCTCTGTAACTATCACTCTCTCTCCCTCTCTGTATCTGTCTCTCGCAGGCCTGCTTTATCTATATCTCTCTCTGTATCTGTCTCTCTGTAACTATCACTCTCTCTCTCTCTACCTGTCTCTTCAGACCCACTGTATCTATATCTCTATCCGTATCTGTCTCTCTGTAACTATCACTCTCTCTCTGTATCTGTCTCTCTGTAAGTATCACTCTCTCTCTCTCTATCTGTCTCTTCAGACCCGCTGTATCTATATCTCTCTCTGTATCTGTCTCTCTGTAACTATCACTGTCTCTCTCTCTATCTGTCTCTTCAGACCCGCTGTATCTATATCTCTATCCGTATCTGTCTCTCTGTATCTATCACTCTCTCTCTCTGTGTGTGTCTCTCTGTAACTATCACTCTCTCTCTCTCTCTGTATCTGTCTCTCCCAGAACCGCTGTATCTATAACTCTCTCTTTATCTGTCTCTCTGTAACTATCATTCTCTCTCTTTCTGTATCTGTCTCTCTGTAACTATCACTCTCTCTCTCTCTATCTTTATCTGTCTCTGTATAACTATCACTCTCTCTCTCTCTGTATCTGTATCTGTCTCTCTGTAACTATCACTCTCTCTCTGTATCTGTATTTGTCTCTATAAGACCCCCTGTATCTATATCTCTCTATTTATCTGTCTCTCTATAACTATCACTCTCTCTCTGTATCTCTCTCTCTGTAACTACTACTCTCTCTCTCTATCTGTCTCTCTCAGATCCGCTGTATCTATATCTCTATCCGTATCTTTCTCTCTGTAACTATCACTCTCTCTCTCTCTGTGTCTGTCTCTCTGTAACTATCACTCTCTCTCTGTATCTGTCTCTCTGTAACTAACACTCTCTCTCCCTCTCCCTGTATTTGTCTCTCTCGGACACGCTGTATATATATGTCTCTCCGAATCTGTCTCTCTGCAAATATCACTCTCTCTCTCTCTCTGTCACTGTATCTGTCTCTCTGTAACTATTTCTCTCTCTCTCTCTCTATATCTGTCTCTCTGTAACTATCACTCTCTCTCTCTGTATCTGTCTCTCTGTACCTATCACTCTCTCTCTCTTTGTATCTGTCCCTCTCAGACCCGCTGTATCTATATCTCTCTCTGTATCTGTCTCTCTGTAACTATCGCTCTCTCTCCGTATCTGTCTCTCTCAGACCAGCTTTATCTTTATCTCTCTCTGTATCTATCTCTCTGTAACTATCACTCTCTCTCTGTATCTGTCTCTCAGTAACTATCACTCTCTCTCTCTGTATCTGTCTCTCTGTAACTATCACTCTCTTTCTCTGTATCTGTCTCTCTGTAAATATCACTCTCTCTCTCTCTATCTGTATCTGACTCTCCCAGACCCGTTGTATATATATCTCTCTATGTATTTGTATCTCTGTAACTATCACTCTCTCTCTCTCTGAATCTGACTCTCTGTAACTATCACTCTCTCTCTCTTTGTAACTAACACTCTCTCTCTCTCTGTATCTGTCTCGCTCAGACCCACTTTATCTATATCTCTCTCTGTATCTGTCTCTCTGTAACTATCTCTCTTTCTCTGTATCTGACTCTCTGTACCTATCACTCGCTCGCTCTCTCTGTAACTATCACACTCTCTCTCTCTGTATCTGTCCCTCTGTACCTATCACTCTCTCTCCCTCTCTGTATCTGTCTCTCGCAGGCCCGCTTTATCTATATCTCTCTCTGTATCTGTCTCTCTGTAACTATCACTCTCTCTCTCTCTCTATCTGTCTCTTCAGACCCGCTGTATCTATATCTCTATCCGTATCTGACTCTCTGTAACTATCACTCTCTCTCTGTATCTGTCTCTCTGTAACTATCACTCTCTCTCTCTGTCTCTGTATCTGTCTCTCGCAGGCCCGCTTTATCTATATCTCTCTCTGTATCTGTCTCTCTGTAACTATCACTCTCTCTCTCTCTATCTGTTTCTTCAGACCCGCTGTATCTATATCTCTATCCGTATCTGTCTCTCTGTAACTATCACTCTCTCTCTCTCTCTGTATCTGTCTCTCCCAGAACCGCTGTATCTATATCTCTCTATTTATCTGTCTCTCTATAACTATCACTCTCTCTCTCTCTGTATCTGTCTCTCTGTAACTAATACTCTCTCTCTCTCTCTCTGTATTTGTCTCTCTCGGACACGCTGTATCTATATGTCTCTCCGAATCTGTCTCTCTGCAAGTATCACTCTCCCTCTCTCTCTGTCTCTGTATCTGTCTCTCTGTAACTATCACCCTCTCTCTCTCTCTCTGTATCTGTCTCTCTGTAACTATCACTCTCTCTCTGTATCTGTCTCTCTGTAACTATCACTCTCTCTCTCTCTGCATCTGACCCTCTCAGACCCGCTGTATCTATATCTCTATCTGTATCTGTCTCTCTATATCTATCACTCTCTCCCTTTTTCTGTCTCTCTCAGACCAGCTTTATCTTTATCTCTCTCTGTATCTATCTCTCTGTAACTATCATTCTCTCTCTGTATCTGTCTCTCAGTAACTATCTCTCTCTCTCTGTATCTGTCTATCTGTAACTATCACTCTCTCTCTCTCTCTCTGTATCTGTCTCTCTGTAACTATCACTCTCTCTCTGTATCTGTCTCTCTCTAACTATCACTCTCTCTCTCTCTGTATCTGTCTCTGTAACTATCGCTCTCTCTCTGTATCTGTCTCTCTGTAACTATCTCTCTCTCTCTCTCTGCATCTGTCTCTCTGTAAATATCACTCTCTCTCTATCTGTCTCTCTGTAACTATCTCTCTCTCTCTCTCTGTCTCTGTATTTGTCTCTCTCGGACATGCTTTAACTATATCTCTCTCTGTATCTGCCTCTCTGCAACTATCACTCTCTCTCTGTTTCTGTATCTGTTTCTCTGTAACTATCACTCTCTCTCTCTCTGTATCTGTCTCTCTGTAACTATCACTCTCTCTCTGTATCTGTCTCTCTGTAACTATCACTCTCTCTCTCTCTGTATCTGTCTATCTGTAACTATCACTCTCTCTCTCTCTGTATCTGTCTCTCTGTAACTATCACTATCTCTCTCTCTCTGTATCTGTCTCTCTATAACTATCACTCTCTCTCTGTATCTTTCTCTCTATAACTATCACTCTCTCTCTCTGTATCTGTCTCTCTGTAACTATCACAGTCTCTCAGTATCTATCTCTCTATAACAATCACTCTCACACTCTCTGTATCTGTCTCTCTGTAACTCTCACTCTCTCCCTCTCTCTCTGTATCTGTCTCTCCCAGACCCGCTGTATCTATATCTCTCTCTGTATCTGTCTCTCTATAACTATCACTCTCTCTCTGTATCTGTCTCTCTCAGACCCGCTTTATCTATTTCTCTCTCTGTATCTTTCTCTCTATAACTATCACTCTCTCTCTCTGTATCTGTCTCTCTGTAACTATCACAGTCTCTCAGTATTTGTCTCTCTATAACGATCACTCTCACACTCTCTGTATCTGTCTCTCTGTAACTCTCACTCTCTCCCTCTCTCTCTTTATCTGTCTCTCCCAGAACCGCTGTATCTATATCTCTCTCTGTATCTGTCTCTCTATAACTATCACTCTCTCTCTGTATCTGTCTCTCTCAGACCCGCTTTATCTATTTCTCTCTCTGTATCTGTCTCTCTGTAACTATCGCTCTCTCTCTGTATCTGTCTCTCTGTAACTATCACTCTCTCTCTCTCTCTCTATCTGTCTCTCTCAGACCCGCTGTATCTATATCTCTATCCGGATCTGTCTCTCTGTAACTATCACTCTCTCTCTCTGTATCTGTCTCTCTGTAACTATCACTCTCTCTCTCTGTATCTGTCTCTCTGTAAATATCAGTCTCTCTCTCTCTATCTGTATCTGACTCTCCCAGACCCGCTGTATATATATCTCTCTATGCATTTGTATCTCTGTAACTATCACTCTCTCTCTCTCTGAATCTGACTCTCTGTAACTATCACTCTCTCTCTCTCTCTCTCTGTAACTAACACTCTCTCCCTCTCTGTATCTGTCTCGCTCAGACCCACTTTATCTATATCTCTCTCTGTTTCTGTCTCTCTGTAACTATCTCTCTTTCTCCGTATCTGTCCCTCTGTAACTATCACTCTCTCTCCCTCTCTGTATCTGTCTCTCGCAGCCCGCTTTATCTATATCTCTCTCTGTATCTGTCTCTCTGTAACTATCACTCTCTCTCTCTATCTGTCTCTTCAGACCCGCTGTATCTATATCTCTATCTGTATCTATGTCTCTGTAACTATCACTCTCTCTCTGTATCTGTCTCTCTGTAGCTATCACTCTCTCTCTCTGTGTGTGTCTCTCTGTAACTATCACTCTCTCTCTCTGTATCTGTCTCTCCCAGAAGCGCCGTATCTATAACTCTCTCTTTATCTGTCTCTCTGTAACTATCATTCTCTCTCTCTTTCTGTATCTGTCTCTCTGTAACTATCACTCTCTCTCTCTGTATCTGTATCTGTCTCTCTATAACTATCACTCTCTCTCTCTGTATCTGTATCTGTCTCTCTGTAACTATCACTCTCTCTCTGTATCTGCATTTGTCTCTCTCAGACCCGCTGTATCTATATCTCTCTATTTATCTGTCTCTCTATAACTATCACTCTCTCTCTCTGTATCTGTCTCTCTGTAACTATCACTCTCTCTCTCTGCATCTGTCTTTCTGTAAATATCACTCTCTCTCTATCTGTATCTGTATCTGCCTCTCTGTAACTACCAGTCTCTCTCTCTGTATCTGACTCTTTGTAACTACCACTCTCTCTCTCTGTATCTGTCTCTCTGTAACTACCACACTCTCTCTCTCTATCTGTCTCTCTGTAACTACCACTCTCTCTCTCTGTATCTATCTCTCTGTAACTATCACTATCTCTCTCTCTGCATTTTTCTCTCTCAGACCCGCTATGTCTATTTCTCTCTCTGTATCTGTCTCTGTGTAACTGTCACTCTATCTCCATATCTATCTCCCTGTAACTATCACTCACTCTCTGTATCTGTCTCTCTGTGACTTTCAAACTCTCTTTCTGTATCTGTCTCTCTGTAACTATCACTCTCTCTCTGTATCTCTCTATCTGTAACTATCACTCACTCTCTCTGTATCTGTCTCTCTGCAACTATCACTCTCTCTCTTACTGTATCTGTCTCTCTATATCTATCACTCTCTCCCTCTCTCTCTGTATCTGTCTCTCCCAGACCCGCTGTATCTATATCTCTCTCTGTATCTGTCTCTCTATAACTATCACACTCTCTCTGTAGTTGTCTCTCTCAGACCCGCTTTATCTATTTCTCTCACTGTATCTGTCTCTCGCAGTCCTGCTGTATCTATCTCTCTCTCTGTATCTGTCTCTCTGTAACTATCACACTCTCTCTCTCTATCTGTCTCTCTCAGTCCCGCTGTATCTATATCTCAATCCGTAGCTGTCTCTCTGTAACTATCACTCTCTCTCTCTGTATCTGTCTCTCTGTAACTATCACTCTCTTTCTCTCTCTCTTTATCTGTCTCTCCCAGTCCCGCTGTATCTATATCTCTTTCTGTATCTGTCTCTCTGTAACTATCACTCTATCTTTCTCTCTCTTTATCTGTCTCTCCCAGAACTGCAGTATCTATGTCTCTCTCTGTATCTGTCTCCCTGTAACTATCACCCTGTCTCTCTCTGTATCTGTCTCCCTGTAACTATCACTCTCTCTCTGTATCTGTCTCTCTGTGACTATCACGCTCTCTCTCTATCTGTATCTGTCTCTCTGTAACTATCACTCTTTCTCTAGCTATACCTGACTCTCTAAGTCCCGCTGTATCTATATCTCAACCGGCATCTGTTTCTCTGTAACTATCAGTCTCTCTCTCTCTCTCTGTATCTGTATTTGTATCTCTCAGATCCGATGTATCTATATCTCTCTCTGTATCTGTCTCTCTGTAACTATCACTCTCTCTCTTTCTGTATCTGTCTCTCTGTAACTATCACTCTCTCTCTGTATCTGACCCTCTCAGACCCGCTGTATCTATATCTCTCTCTGTTTCTGTCTCTCTCGGACCTGCTGTATCTGTATCTCTCTCTGTATCTGTCTCTCTATAACTATCACTCTCTCTCTGTATCTGTCTCTCTCAGACCCGCTGTATCTATAACTCTCTCTGTATCTATCTCTCTGTAACTATCACTCTCTCTCTGTTTCTGTCTCTCAGTAACTATCTCTCTCTCTCTCTCTGCATCTGTCACTCTGTAACTATCACTCTCTCTCTCTCTGTATCTGTCTCTCTGTAACTATCGCTCTCTCTCTGTATCTGTCTCTCTGTAACTATCACTCTCGCTCTCTCTGCATCTGTCTCTCTGTAAATATCACTCTCTCTCTGTATCTGTCTCTCAGTAACTATCTCTCTCTCTCTCTGCATCTGTCTCTCTGTAACTATCACTCTCTCTCTCTCTGTATCTGTCTCTCTGTAACTATCGCTCTCTCTCTGTATCTGTCTCTCTGTAACTATCACTCTCTCTCTGCTTCTGTCTCTCTGTAAATATCACTCTCTCTCTATCTGTCTCTCTGTAACTATCACTCTCTGTCTCTCTGTCTCTGTATTTGTCTCTCTCGGACATGCTTTAACTATATCTCTCTCTGTATCTGTCTCTCTGCAACTATCACTCTCTCTCTGTTTCTGTATCTGTTTCTCTGTAACTATCACTCTCTCTCTCTCTGTATCTGTCTCTCTGTAACTATCACTCTCTCTCTGTATCTGTCTCTCTGTAACTATCACTCTCTCTCTCTCTGTATCTGTCTATCTGTAACTATCGCTCTCTCTCTGTATCTGTCTTTCTGTAACTATCACTCTCTCTCTCTCTCTCTATCTGTCTCTCTCAGACCCGCTGTATCTATATCTCTATCCGGATCTGTCTCTCTGTAACTATCACTCTCTCTCTCTGTATCTGTCTCTCTGTAACTATCACTCTCTCTCTCTGTATCTGTCTCTCTGTAAGTATCAGTCTCTCTCTCTCTATCTGTATCTGACTCTCCCAGACCCGCTGTATATATATCTCTCTATGCATTTGTATCTCTGTAACTATCACTCTCTCTCTCTCTGAATCTGACTCTCTGTAACTATCACTCTCTCTCTCTCTGTAACTAACACTCTCTCCCTCTCTGTATCTGTCTCGCTCAGACCCACTTTATCTATATCTCTCTCTGTTTCTGTCTCTCTGTAACTATCTCTCTTTCTCCGTATCTGTCCCTCTGTAACTATCACTCTCTCTCCCTCTCTGTATCTGTCTCTCGCAGCCCGCTTTATCTATATCTCTCTCTGTATCTGTCTCTCTGTAACTATCACTCTCTCTCTCTATCTGTCTCTTCAGACCCGCTGTATCTATATCTCTATCTGTATCTGTCTCTCTGTAACTATCACTCTCTCTCTGTATCTGTCTCTCTGTAACTATCACTCTCTCTCTCTGTGTGTGTCTCTCTGTAACTATCACTCTCTCTCTCTCTCTCTCTGTATCTGTCTCTCCCAGAAGCGCCGTATCTATAACTCTCTCTTTATCTGTCTCTCTGTAACTATCATTCTCTCTCTCTTTCTGTATCTGTCTCTCTGTAACTATCACTCTCTCTCTCTGTATCTGTATCTGTCTCTCTGTAACTATCACTCTCTCTCTCTGTATCTGTATCTGTCTCTCTGTAACTATCACTCTCTCTCTGTATCTGCATTTGTCTCTCTCAGACCCGCTGTATCTATATCTCTCTATTTATCTGTCTCTCTATAACTATCACTCTCTCTCTCTGTATCTGTCTCTCTGTAACTATCACTCTCTCTCTCTGCATCTGTCTTTCTGTAAATATCACTCTCTCTCTATCTGTATCTGCCTCTCTGTAACTACCAGTCTCTCTCTCTGTATCTGACTCTTTGTAACTACCACTCTCTCTCTCTGTATCTGTCTCTCTGTAACTACCACACTCTCTCTCTCTATCTGTCTCTCTGT
The DNA here is from genome assembly GCF_017639515.1 of Carcharodon carcharias. Classification (NCBI taxonomy): domain Eukaryota; kingdom Metazoa; phylum Chordata; class Chondrichthyes; order Lamniformes; family Lamnidae; genus Carcharodon; species Carcharodon carcharias. The sequence continues at coordinate 828,696 of NC_054506.1, forward strand.
AACTACCACTCTCTCTCTCTGTATCTATCTCTCTGTAACTATCACTAACTCTCTCTCTGCATTTTTCTCTCTCAGACCCGCTGTGTCTATTTCTCTCTCTGTATCTGTCTCTGTGTAACTGTCACTCTATCTCCATATCTATCTCCCTGTAACTATCACTCACTCTCTGTATCTGTCTCTCTGTGACTTTCAAACTCTCTTTCTGTATCTGTCTCTCTGTAACTATCACTCTCTCTCTGTATCTCTCTATCTGTAACTATCACTCACTCTCTCTGTATCTGTCTCTCTGCAACTATCACTCTCTCTCTTACTGTATCTGTCTCTCTATATCTATCACTCTCTCCCTCTCTCTCTGTATCTGTCTCTCCCAGACCCGCTGTATCTATATCTCTCTCTGTATCTGTCTCTCTATAACTATCACACTCTCTCTGTAGTTGTCTCTCTCAGACCCGCTTTATCTATTTCTCTCACTGTATCTGTCTCTCGCAGTCCTGCTGTATCTATCTCTCTCTCTGTATCTGTCTCTCTGTAACTATCACACTCTCTCTCTCTATCTGTCTCTCTCAGTCCCGCTGTATCTATATCTCAATCCGTAGCTGTCTCTCTGTAACTATCACTCTCTCTCTCTGTATCTGTCTCTCTGTAACTATCACTCTCTTTCTCTCTCTCTTTATCTGTCTCTCCCAGTCCCGCTGTATCTATATCTCTTTCTGTATCTGTCTCTCTGTAACTATCACTCTATCTTTCTCTCTCTTTATCTGTCTCTCCCAGAACTGCAGTATCTATGTCTCTCTCTGTATCTGTCTCCCTGTAACTATCACCCTGTCTCTCTCTGTATCTGTCTCCCTGTAACTATCACTCTCTCTCTGTATCTGTCTCTCTGTGACTATCACGCTCTCTCTCTATCTGTATCTGTCTCTCTGTAACTATCACTCTTTCTCTAGCTATACCTGACTCTCTAAGTCCCGCTGTATCTATATCTCAACCGGCATCTGTTTCTCTGTAACTATCAGTCTCTCTCTCTCTCTCTATCTGTATTTGTATCTCTCAGATCCGATGTATCTATATCTCTCTCTGTATCTGTCTCTCTGTAACTATCACTCTCTCTCTTTCTGTATCTGTCTCTCTGTAACTATCACTCTCTCTCTGTATCTGACCCTCTCAGACCCGCTGTATCTATATCTCTCTCTGTTTCTGTCTCTCTCGGACCTGCTGTATCTGTATCTCTCTCTGTATCTGTCTCTCTATAACTATCACTCTCTCTCTGTATCTGTCTCTCTCAGACCCGCTGTATCTATAACTCTCTCTGTATCTATCTCTCTGTAACTATCACTCTCTCTCTGTTTCTGTCTCTCAGTAACTATCTCTCTCTCTCTCTCTGCATCTGTCTCTCTGTAACTATCACTCTCTCTCTCTCTGTATCTGTCTCTCTGTAACTATCGCTCTCTCTCTGTATCTGTCTCTCTGTAACTATCACTCTCGCTCTCTCTGCATCTGTCTCTCTGTAAATATCACTCTCTCTCTGTATCTGTCTCTCAGTAACTATCTCTCTCTCTCTCTGCATCTGTCTCTCTGTAACTATCACTCTCTCTCTCTCTGTATCTGTCTCTCTGTAACTATCGCTCTCTCTCTGTATCTGTCTCTCTGTAACTATCACTCTCTCTCTCTCTGCTTCTGTCTCTCTGTAAATATCACTCTCTCTCTATCTGTCTCTCTGTAACTATCACTCTCTCTCTCTCTGTCTCTGTATTTGTCTCTCTCGGACATGCTTTAACTATATCTCTCTCTGTATCTGTCTCTCTGCAACTAACACTCTCTCTCTGTTTCTGTATCTGTTTCTCTGTAACTATCACTCTCTCTCTCTCTGTATCTGTCTCTCTGTAACTATCACTCTCTCTCTGTATCTGTCTCTCTGTAACTATCACTCTCTCTCTCTGTATCTGTCTATCTGTAACTATCACTCTCTTACTCTCTGTATCTGTCTCTCTGTAACTATCACTATCTCTCTCTCTCTGTATCTGTCTCTCTATAACTATCATTCTCTCTCTGTATCTTTCTCTTTATAACTATCACTCTCTCTCTGTATCTGTCTCTCTGTAACTATCACAGTCTCTCAGTATCTATCTCTCTATAACTATCACTCTCACACTCTCTGTATCTGTCGCTCTGTAACTCTCACTCTCTCCCTCTCTCTCTGGATCTGTTTCTCCCAGACCCGCTGTATCTATATCTCTCTCTTTATCTGTCTCTCTATAACTATCACTCTCTCTCTGTATTAATCTTTCTCAGACCCGCTTTATCTATTTCTCTCTCTGTAGCTGTCTCTCTGTAACTATCACTCTCTCTGTATCTGTCTCTCTGTAACTATCACTCTCTCTGTATCTGTCTCTCTGTAACTATCACTCTCTCTCTCTCTCTCTATCTGTCTCTCTCAGACCCGCTGTATCTATATCTCTATCCGGATCTGTCTCTCTGTAACTATCACTCTCTCTCTCTGTATCTGTCTCTCTGTAACTATCACTCTCTCTCTCTGTATCTGTCTCTCTGTAAATATCAGTCTCTCTCTCTCTATCTGTATCTGTCTCTCCCAGACCCGCTGTATATATATCTCTCTCTGTATTTGTATCTCTGTAACTATCACTCTCTCTCTCTCTGAATCTGACTCTCTGTAACTATCACTCTCTCTCTCTCTGTAACTAACACTCTCTCTCTCTCTGTATCTGTCTCGCTCAGACCCACTTTATCTATATCTCTCTCTGTATCTGTCTCTCTGTAACTATCTCTCTTTCTCTGTATCTGACTCTCTGTACCTATCACTCGCTTTCTCTCTCTGTAACTATCACTCTCTCTCTCTCTGTATCTGTCCCTCTGTAACTATCACTCTCTCTCCCTCTCTGTATCTGTCTCTCGCAGGCCTGCTTTATCTATATCTCTCTCTGTATCTGTCTCTCTGTAACTATCACACTGTCTCTCTCTACCTGTCTCTTCAGACCCACTGTATCTATATCTCTATCCGTATATGTCTCTCTGTAACTATCACTCTCTCTCTGTATCTGTCTCTCTGTAAGTATCACTCTCTCTCTCTCTGTATCTGTCTCTGGCAGGCCCGCTTTATCTATATCTCTCTCTGTATCTGTCTCTCTGTAACTATCACTGTCTCTCTCTCTATCTGTCTCTTCAGACCCGCTGTATCTATATCTCTATCCGTATCTGTCTCTCTGTATCTATCACTCTCTCTCTCTGTGTGTGTCTCTCTGTAACTATCACTCTCTCTCTCTCTCTGTATCTGTCTCTCCCAGAACCGCTGTATCTACAACTCTCTCTTTATCTGTCTCTCTATAACTATCACTCTCTCTCTGTATTAATCTCTCTCAGACCCGCTTTTTCTATTTCTCTCTCTGTATCTGTCTCTCTGTAACTATCACTCTCTCTGTATCTGTCTCTCTGTAACTATCACTCTCTCTCTCTCTCTCTATCTGTCTCTCTCAGACCCGCTGTATCTATATCTCTATCCGGATCTGTCTCTCTGTAACTATCACTCTCTCTCTCTGTATCTGTCTCTCTGTAAATATCAGTTTCTCTCTCTCTATCTGTATCTGTCTCTCCCAGACCCGCTGCATATATATCTCTCTCTGTATTTGTATCTCTGTAACTATCACTCTCTCTCTCTCTGAATCTCTCTCTCTGTAACTATCACTCTCTCTCTCTCTGTAACTAACACTCTCTCTCTCTCTGTATCTGTCTCGCTCAGACCCACTTCATCTATATCTCTCTCTGTATCTGTCTCTCTGTAACTATCTCTCTTTCTCTGTATCTGACTCTCTGTACCTATCACTCGCTTTCTCTCTCTGTAACTATCACTCTCTCTCTCTCTGTATCTGTCCCTCTGTAACTATGACTCTCTCTCCCTCTCTGTATCTGTCTCTCGCAGGCCCGCTTTATCTATATCTCTCTCTGTATCTGTCTCTCTGTAACTATCACTCTCTCTCTCTCTACCTGTCTCTTCAGACCCACTGTATCTATATCTCTATCCGTATCTGTCTCTCTGTAACTATCACTCTCTCTCTGTATCTGTCTCTCTGTAACTATCACTCTCTCTCTCTCTATCTGCCTCTTCAGACCCGCTGTATCTATATCTCTATCCGTATCTGTCTCTCTGTATCTATCACTCTCTCTCTCTGTGTGTGTCTCTCTGTAACTATCACTCTCTCTCTCTCTCTGTATCTGTCTCTCCCAGAACCGCTGTATCTATAACTCTCTCTTTATCTGTCTCTCTGTAACTATCATTCTCTCTCTTTCTGTATCTGTCTCTCTGTAACTATCACTCTCTCTCTCTGTATCTGTATCTGTCTCCCTATAACTATCAATCTCTCTCTCTCTGTATCTGTATCTGTCTCTCTGTAACTATCACTCTCTCTCTGTATCTGTATTTGTCTCTATAAGACCCCCTGTATCTATATCTCCTTATTTATCTGTCTCTCTATAACTATCACTCTCTCTCTCTCTGTATATGTCTCTCTGTAACTACTACTCTCTCTCTGTATCTGTATCTGTCTCTCTGTAACTATCAATTTCTCTCTCTCTATCTGTCTCTCTCAGATCCGCTGTATCTATATCTCTATCCGTATCTTTCTCTCTGTAACTATCACTCTCTCTCTCTCTCTCTCTCTCTCTGTATTTGTCTCTCTCGGACACGCTGTATCTATATGCCTCTCCGAATCTGTCTCTCTGCAAAGATCACTCTCTCTCTCTCTGTCTCTGTATCTGTCTCCCTGTAACTATCACTCTCTCTCTGTATCTGTCTCTCTGTGACTATCACGCTCTCTCTCTATCTGTATCTGTCTCTCAGTAACTATCACTCTCTCTCTCTCTCTCTCTCTCTCTCTGTATTTGTCTCTCTCGGACACGCTGTATCTATATGTCTCTCCGAATCTGTCTCTCTGCAAGTATCACTCTCCCTCTCTCTCTCTCTCTGTATCTGTCTCTCTGTAACTATCGCTCTCTCTCTGTATCTGTCTCTCTGTAACTATCATTCTCTCTCTCTCTGTATCTGACCCTCTCAGACCCGCTGTATCTATATCTCTATCTGTATCTGTCTCTCTATATCTATCACTCTCTCCCTTTTTCTGTCTCTCTCAGACCAGCTTTATCTTTATCTCTCTCTGTATCTATCTCTCTGTAACTATCATTCTCTCTCTGTATCTGTCTCTCAGTAACTATCTCTCTCTCTCTGTATCTGTCTCTCTGTAAATATCACTCTCTCTCTCTCTGTATCTATCTCTCTGTAACTATCACTCTCTTTCTGTATCTGTCTCTCTCTAACTATCACTCTCTCTCTCTCTGTATCTGTCTTTCTGTAACTATCGCTCTCTCTCTGTATCTGTCTCTCTGTAACTATCACTCTCTCTGTATCTGTCTCTCTGTAACTATCACTCTCTCTGTATCTGTCTCTCTGTAACTATCACTCTCTCTGTATCAGTCTCTCTGTAACTATCACTCTCTCTCTCTGTATCTGTCTCTCTGCAAATATCAGTCTCTCTCTCTCTATCTGTATCTGTCTCTCCCAGACCCGCTGTATATATATCTCTCTCTGTATTTGTATCTCTGTAACTATCACTCTCTCTCTCTCTGAATCTGACTCTCTGTAACTATCACTCTCTCTCTCTCTGTAACTAACACTCTCTCTCTCTCTGTATCTGTCTCGCTCAGACCCACTTTATCTATATCTCTCTCTGTATCTGTCTCTCTGTAACTATCTCTCTTTCTCTGTATCTGACTCTCTGTACCTATCACTCGCTTTCTCTCTCTGTAACTATCACTCTCTCTCTCTCTGTATCTGTCCCTCTGTAACTATCACTCTCTCTCCCTCTCTGTATCTGTCTCTCGCAGGCCTGCTTTATCTATATCTCTCTCTGTATCTGTCTCTCTGTAACTATCACTCTCTCTCTCTCTAACTGTCTCTTCAGACCCACTGTATCTATATCTCTATCCGTATCTGTCTCTCTGTAACTATCTCTCTCTCTCTGTATCTGTCTCTGGCAGGCCCGCTTTATCTATATCTCTCTCTGTATCTGTCTCTCTGTAACTATCACTCTCTCTCTCTCTATCTGTCTCTTCAGACCCGCTGTATCTATATCTCTATCCGTATCTGTCTCTCTGTATCTATCACTCTCTCTCTCTGTGTGTGTCTCTCTGTAACTATCACTCTCTCTCTCTCTCTGTATCTGTCTCTCCCAGAACCGCTGTATCTATAACTCTCTCTTTATCTGTCTCTCTATAACTATCACTCTCTCTCTGTATTAATCTCTCTCAGACCCGCTTTTTCTATTTCTCTCTCTGTATCTGTCTCTCTGTAACTATCACTCTCTCTGTATCTGTCTCTCTGTAACTATCACTCTCTCTCTCTCTCTCTATCTGTCTCTCTCAGACCCGCTGTATCTATATCTCTATCCGGTTCTGTCTCTCTGTAACTATCACTCTCTCTCTCTGTATCTGTCTATCTGTAACTATCACACTCTCTCTCTGTATCTGTCTCTCTGTAAATATCAGTCTCTCTCTCTCTATCTGTATCTGTCTCTCCCAGACCCGCTGCATATATATCTCTCTCTGTATTTGTATCTCTGTAACTATCACTCTCTCTCTCTGAATCTGACTCTCTGTAACTATCACTCTCTCTCTCTCTGTAACTAACACTCTCTCTCTCTCTGTATCTGTCTCGCTCAGACCCACTTTATCTATATCTCTCTCTGTATCTGTCTCTCTGTAACTATCTCTCTTTCTCTGTATCTGACTCTCTGTACCTATCACTCGCTTTCTCTCTCTGTAACTATCACTCTCTCTCTCTCTGTATCTGTCCCTCTGTAACTATCACTCTCTCTCCCTCTCTGTATCTGTCTCTCGCAGGCCCGCTTTATCTATATCTCTCTCTGTATCTGTCTCTCTGTAACTATCACTCTCTCTCTCTCTACCTGTCTCTTCAGACCCACTGTATCTATATCTCTATCCGTATCTGTCTCTCTGTAACTATCACTCTCTCTCTGTATCTGTCTCTCTGTAAGTATCACTCTCTCTGTCTCTGTATCTGTCTCGCTCAGACCCGCTTTATCTATATCTCTCTCCGTATCTGTCTCTCTGTAACTATCACTCTCTCTCTCTCTCTCTATCTGTCTCTCTCAGACCCGCTGTATCTATATCTCTATCCGGATCTGTCTCTCTGTAACTATCACTCTCTCTCTCTGTATCTGTCTCTCTGTAACTATCACTCTCTCTCTCTGTATCTGTCTCTCTGTAAATATCAGTCTCTCTCTCTCTATCTGTATCTGTCTCTCCCAGACCCGCTGTGTATATATCTCTCTCTGTATTTGTATCTCTGTAACTAACACTCTCTCTCTCTCTGAATCTGACTCTCTGTAACTATCACTCTCTCTCTCTCTGTAACTAACACTCTCTCTCTCTCTGTATCTGTCTCGCTCAGACCCACTTTATCTATATCTCTCTCTGTATCTGTCTCTCTGTAACTATCTCTCTTTCTCTGTATCTGACTCTCTGTACCTATCACTCGCTTTTTTCTCTCTGTAACTATCACTCTCTCTCTCTCTGTATCTGTCTCTCTATAACTATCACTCTCTCTCTCTGTATCTATCTCTCTATAACTATCACTCTCTCTCTGTATCTGTCTCTCTCAGACCCGCTTTATCCATTTCCCTCTCTGTATCTGTCTCGCTCAGACCCACTTTATCTATATCTCTCTCTGTATCTGTCTCTCTGTAACTATCTCTCTTTCTCTGTATCTGACTCTCTGTACCTATCACTCGCTCTCTCTCTCTGTAACTATCACACTCTCTCTCTCTGTATCTGTCCCTCTGTAACTATCACTCTCCATCCTTCTCTTTATCTGTCTCTCGCAAGCCTGCTTTATCTATATCTCTCTCTGTATCTGTCTCTCTGTAACTATCACTCTCTCTCTCTCTATCTGTCTCTTCAGACCCGCTGTATCTATATCTCTATCCGTATCTGTCACTCTGTAACTATCACTCTCTCTCTCTCTCTGTATCTGTCTCTCCCAGAACCGCTGTATCTATATCTCTCTATTTATCTGTCTCTCTATAACTATCACTCTCTCTCTCTCTGTATCTGTCTCTCTGTAACTATCACTCTCTCTCTCTCTCTCTCTCTCTCTGTATTTGTCTCTCTCGGACACGCTGTATCTATATGTCTCTCCGAATCTGTCTCTCTGCAAGTATCACTCTCCCTCTCTCTCTGTCTCTGTATCTGTCTCTCTGTAACTATCACTCTCTCTCTCTCTCTGTATCTGTCTCTCTGTAACTATCGCTCTCTCTCTGTATCTGTCTCTCTGTAACTATCATTTTCTCTCTCTCTGTATCTGACCCTCTCAGACCCGCTGTATCTATATCTCTTTCTGTATCTGTCTCTCTATATCTATCACTCTCTCCCTTTTTCTGTCTCTCTCAGACCAGCTTTATCTTTATCTCTCTCTGTATCTATCTCTCTGTAACTATCATTCTCTCTCTGTATCTGTCTCTCAGTAACTATCTCTCTCTCTCTGTATCTGTCTCTCTGTAACTATCACTCTCTCTCTCTCTGTATCTATCTCTCTGTAACTATCACTCTCTTTCTGTATCTGTCTCTCTCTAACTATCATTCTCTCTCTCTCTGTATCTGTCTTTCTGTAACTATCGCTCTCTCTGTATCTGTCTCTCTGTAACTATCTCTCTCTCTCTCTGCATCTGTCTCTCTGTAAATATCACTCTCTCTCTATCTGTCTCTCTGTAACTATCACTCTCTCTCTCTCTGTCTCTGTATTTGTCTCTCTCGGACATGCTTTAACTATATCTCTCTCTGTATCTGCCTCTCTGCAACTATCACTCTCTCTCTGTTTCTGTATCTGTTTCTCTGTAACTATCACTCTCTCTCTCTCTGTATCTGTCTCTCTGTAACTATCACTCTCTCTCTGTATCTGTCTCTCTGTAACTATCACTCTCTCTCTGTATCTGTCTATCTGTAACTATCACTCTCTCTCTCTCTGTATCTGTCTCTCTGTAACTATCACTATCTCTCTCTCTCTGTATCTGTCTCTCTATAACTATCACTCTCTCTCTCTGTATCTGTCTCTCTGTAACTATCACAGTCTCTCAGTATCTATCTCTCTATAACTATCACTCTCACACTCTCTGTATCTGTCTCTCTGTAACTCTCACTCTCTCCCTCTCTCTCTGTATCTGTCTCTCCCAGACCCGCTGTATCTATATCTCTCTCTGTATCTGTCTCTCTATAACTATCACTCTCTCTCTGTATCTGTCTCTCTCAGACCCGCTTTATCTATTTCTCTCTCTGTATCTTTCTCTCTATAACTATCACTCTCTCTCTCTGTATCTGTCTCTCTGTAACTATCACAGTCTCTCAGTATTTGTCTCTCTATAACTATCACTCTCACACTCTCTGTATCTGTCTCTCTGTAACTCTCACTCTCTCCCTCTCTCTCTGTATCTGTCTCTCCTAGACCCGCTGTATCTATATCTCTCTCTGTATCTGTCTCTCTATAACTATCACTCTCTCTCTGTATCTGTCTCTCTCAGACCCGCTTTATCTATTCCTCTCTCTGTATCTGTCTCTTTGTATCTATCGCTCTCTCTCTGTATCTGTCTCTCTGTACCTATCACTCTCTCTCTCTCTCTCTCTATCTGTCTCTCTCAGACCCGCTGTATCTATATCTCTATCCGGATCTGTCTCTCTGTAACTATCACTCTCTCTCTCTCTGTAACTAACACTCTCTCTCTCTCTGTATCTGTCTCGCTCAGACCCACTTTATCTATATCTCTCTCTGTATCTGTCTCTCTGTAACTATCTCTCTTTCTCTGTATCTGACTCTCTGTACCTATCACTCGCTTTTTTCTCTCTGTAACTATCACTCTCTCTCTCTCTGTATCTGTCTCTCTATAACTATCACTCTCTCTCTCTGTATCTATCTCTCTATAACTATCACTCTCTCTCTGTATCTGTCTCTCTCAGACCCGCTTTATCCATTTCCCTCTCTGTATCTGTCTCGCTCAGACCCACTTTATCTATATCTCTCTCTGTATCTGTCTCTCTGTAACTATCTCTCTTTCTCTGTATCTGACTCTCTGTACCTATCACTCGCTCTCTCTCTCTGTAACTATCACACTCTCTCTCTCTGTATCTGTCCCTCTGTAACTATCACTCTCCATCCTTCTCTTTATCTGTCTCTCGCAAGCCTGCTTTATCTATATCTCTCTCTGTATCTGTCTCTCTGTAACTATCACTCTCTCTCTCTCTATCTGTCTCTTCAGACCCGCTGTATCTATATCTCTATCCGTATCTGTCACTCTGTAACTATCACTCTCTCTCTCTCTCTCTATCTGTCTCTCCCAGAACCGCTGTATCTATATCTCTCTATTTATCTGTCTCTCTATAACTATCACTCTCTCTCTCTCTGTATCTGTCTCTCTGTAACTATCACTCTCTCTCTCTCTCTCTCTCTCTCTGTATTTGTCTTTCTCGGACACGCTGTATCTATATGTCTCTCCGAATCTGTCTCTCTGCAAGTATCACTCTCCCTCTCTCTCTGTCTCTGTATCTGTCTCTCTGTAACTATCACTCTCTCTCTCTCTCTGTATCTGTCTCTCTGTAACTATCGCTCTCTCTCTGTATCTGTCTCTCTGTAACTATCATTTTCTCTCTCTCTGTATCTGACCCTCTCAGACCCGCTGTATCTATATCTCTTTCTGTATCTGTCTCTCTATATCTATCACTCTCTCTCTCTTTTCTGTCTCTCTCAGACCAGCTTTATCTTTATCTCTCTCTGTATCTATCTCTCTGTAACTATCATTCTCCTCTGTATCTGTCTCTCAGTAACTATCTCTCTCTCTCTGTATCTGTCTCTCTGTAACTATCACTCTCTCTCTCTCTGTATCTATCTCTCTGTAACTATCACTCTCTTTCTGTATCTGTCTCTCTCTAACTATCATTCTCTCTCTCTCTGTATCTGTCTTTCTGTAACTATCGCTCTCTCTGTATCTGTCTCTCTGTAACTATCTCTCTCTCTCTCTGCATCTGTCTCTCTGTAAATATCACTCTCTCTCTATCTGTCTCTCTGTAACTATCACTCTCTCTCTCTCTGTCTCTGTATTTGTCTCTCTCGGACATGCTTTAACTATATCTCTCTCTGTATCTGCCTCTCTGCAACTATCACTCTCTCTCTGTTTCTGTATCTGTTTCTCTGTAACTATCACTCTCTCTCTCTCTGTATCTGTCTCTCTGTAACTATCACTCTCTCTCTGTATCTGTCTCTCTGTAACTATCACTCTCTCTCTGTATCTGTCTATCTGTAACTGTCACTCTCTCTCTCTGTATCTGTCTCTCTGTAACTATCACTATCTCTCTCTCTCTGTATCTGTCTCTCTATAACTATCACTCTCTCTCTCTGTATCTGTCTCTCTGTAACTATCACAGTCTCTCAGTATCTATCTCTCTATAACTATCACTCTCACACTCTCTGTATCTGTCTCTCTGTAACTCTCACTCTCTGCCTCTCTCTCTGTATCTGTCTCTCCCAGACCCGCTGTATCTATATCTCTCTCTGTATCTGTCTCTCTATAACTATCACTCTCTCTCTGTATCTGTCTCTCTCAGACCCGCTTTATCTATTTCTCTCTCTGTATCTTTCTCTCTATAACTATCACTCTCTCTCTCTGTATCTGTCTCTCTGTAACTATCACAGTCTCTCAGTATTTGTCTCTCTATAACTATCACTCTCACACTCTCTGTATCTGTCTCTCTGTAACTCTCACTCTCTCCCTCTCTCTCTGTATCTGTCTCTCCCAGACCCGCTGTATCTATATCTCTCTCTGTATCTGTCTCTCTATAACTATCACTCTCTCTCTGTATCTGTCTCTCTCAGACCCGCTTTATCTATTCCTCTCTCTGTATCTGTCTCTTTGTATCTATCGCTCTCTCTCTGTATCTGTCTCTCTGTAACTATCACTCTCTCTCTCTCTCTCTCTATCTGTCTCTCTCAGACCCGCTGTATCTATATCTCTATCCGGATCTGTCTCTCTGTAACTATCACTCTCTCTCTCTGTATCTGTCTCTCTGTAAATATCAGTCTCTCTCTCTCTATCTGTATCTGTCTCTCCCAGACCCGCTGTATATATATCTCTCTCTGTATTTGTATCTCTGTAACTATCACTCTCTCTCTCTCTCTGTAACTAACACTCTCTCCCTCTCTGTATCTGTCTCGCTCAGACCCACTTTATCTATATCTCTCTCTGTATCTGTCTCTCTGTAACTATCCCTCTTTCTCTGTATCTGTCTCTCTGTAACTATCACTCTCTCTCTCTGTATCTGTCTATCTGTAACTATCACTCTCTTACTCTCTGTATCTGTCTCTCTGTAACTATCACTATCTCTCTCTCTCTGTATCTGTCTCTCTATAACTATCACTCTCTCTCTGTATCTTTCTCTCTATAACTATCACTCTCTCTCTGTATCTGTCTCTCTGTAACTATCACTCTCACACTCTCTGTATCTGTCGCTCTGTAACTCTCACTCTCTCCCTCTCTCTCTGGATCTGTCTCTCCCAGACCCGCTGTATCTATATCTCTCTCTTTATCTGTCTCTCTATAACTATCACTCTCTCTCTGTATCTGTCTCTCTCAGACCCGCTTTATCTATTTCTCTCTCTGTATCTTTCTCTCTATAACTATCACTCTCTCTCTCTGTATCTGTCTCTCTGTAACTATCACAGTCTCTCAGTATTTGTCTCTCTATAACTATCACTCTCACACTCTCTGTATCTGTCTCTCTGTAACTCTCACTCTCTCCCTCTCTCTCTGTATCTGTCTCTCCCAGACCCGCTGTATCTATATCTCTCTCTGTATCTGTCTCTCTATAACTATCACTCTCTCTCTGTATCTGTCTCTCTCAGACCCGCTTTATCTATTCCTCTCTCTGTATCTGTCTCTTTGTATCTATCGCTCTCTCTCTGTATCTGTCTCTCTGTAACTATCACTCTCTCTCTCTCTCTCTCTATCTGTCTCTCTCAGACCCGCTGTATCTATATCTCTATCCGGATCTGTCTCTCTGTAACTATCACTCTCTCTCTCTGTATCTGTCTCTCTGTAAATATCAGTCTCTCTCTCTCTATCTGTATCTGTCTCTCCCAGACCCGCTGTATATATATCTCTCTCTGTATTTGTATCTCTGTAACTATCACTCTCTCTCTCTCTCTGTAACTAACACTCTCTCCCTCTCTGTATCTGTCTCGCTCAGACCCACTTTATCTATATCTCTCTCTGTATCTGTCTCTCTATAACTATCCCTCTTTCTCTGTATCTGTCTCTCTGTAACTATCACTCTCTCTCTCTGTATCTGTCTATCTGTAACTATCACTCTCTTACTCTCTGTATCTGTCTCTCTGTAACTATCACTATCTCTCTCTCTCTGTATCTGTCTCTCTATAACTATCACTCTCTCTCTGTATCTTTCTCTCTATAACTATCACTCTCTCTCTGTATCTGTCTCTCTGTAACTATCACTCTCACACTCTCTGTATCTGTCGCTCTGTAACTCTCACTCTCTCCCTCTCTCTCTGGATCTGTCTCTCCCAGACCCGCTGTATCTATATCTCTCTCTTTATCTGTCTCTCTATAACTATCACTCTCTCTCTGTATTAATCTTTCTCAGACCCGCTTTATCTATTTCTCTCTCTGTATCTGTCTCTCTGTAACTATCACTCTCTCTGTATCTGTCTCTCTGTAACTATCACTCTCTCTGTATCTGTCTCTCTGTAACTATCACTCTCTCTGTATCTGTCTCTCTGTAACTATCACTCTCTCTCTCTCTCTCTATCTGTCTCCCTCAGACCCGCTGTATCTATATCTCTATCCGGATCTGTCTCTCTGTAACTATCACACTCTCTCTCTGTATCTGTCTCTCTGTAACTATCACTCTCTCTCTCTGTATCTGTCACTCTGTAAATATCAGTCTCTCTCTCTCTATCTGTATCTGTCTCTCCCAGACCCGCTGTATATATATCTCTCTCTGTATTTGTAACTCTGTAACTATCACTCTCTCTCTCTCTGAATCTGACTCTCTGTAACTATCACTCTCTCTCTCTGTATCTGTCTCGCTCAGACCCACTTTATCTATATCTCTCTCTGTATCTGTCTCTCTGTAACTATCTCTCTTTCTCTGTATCTGACTCTCTGTACCTATCACTCGCTTTCTCTCTCTGTAACTATCACTCTCTCTCTCTCTGTATCTGTCTCTCTGTAACTATCACTCTCTCTCTCTCTACCTGTCTCTTCAGACCCACTGTATCTATATCTCTATCCGTATCTGTCTCTCTGTAACTATCACTCTCTCTCTGTATCTGTCTCTCTGTAAGTATCACTCTCTCTCTCTCTGTATCTGTCTCTGGCAGGCCCGCTTTATCTATATCTCTCTCTGTATCTGTCTCTCTGTAACTATCACTGTCTCTCTCTCTATCTGTCTCTTCAGACCCGCTGTATCTATATCTCTATCCGTATCTGTCTCTCTGTATCTATCACTCTCTCTCTCTGTGTGTGTCTCTCTGTAACTATCACTCTCTCTCTCTCTCTGTATCTGTCTCTCCCAGAACCGCTGTATCTATAACTCTCTCTTTATCTGTCTCTCTATAACTATCACTCTCTCTCTGTATTAATCTCTCTCAGACCCGCTGTTTCTATTTCTCTCTCTGTATCTGTCTCTCTGTAACTATCACTCTCTCTGTATCTGTCTCTCTGTAACTATCACTCTCTCTCTCTCCCTCTATCTGTCTCTCTCAGACCCGCTGTATCTATATCTCTATCCGGATCTGTCTCTCTGTAACTATCACTCTCTCTCTCTGTATCTGTCTCTCTGTAACTATCACTCTCTCTCTCTGTATCTGTCTCTCTGTAAATATCAGTCTCTCTCTCTCTATCTGTATCTGTCTCTCCCAGACCCGCTGTGTATATATCTCTCTCTGTATTTGTATCTCTGTAACTATCACTCTCTCTCTCTGAATCTGACTCTCTGTAACTATCACTCTCTCTCTCTGTATCTGTCTCTCTGTAACTATCACACTCTCTCTCTGTATCTGTCTCTCTGTAAATATCCGTCTCTCTCTCTCTATCTGTATCTGTCTCTCCCAGACCCGCTGTATATATATCTCTCTCTGTATTTGTATCTCTGTAACTATCACTCTCTCTCTCTCTGAATCTGACTCTCTGTAACTATCACTCTCTCTCTCTCTGTAACTAACACTCTCTCTCTCTCTGTATCTGTCTCGCTCAGACCCACTTTATCTATATCTCTCTCTGTATCTGTCTCTCTGTAACTATCTCTCTTTCTCTGTATCTGACTCTCTGTACTATCACTCGCTTTCTCTCTCTGTAACTATCACTCTCTCTCTCTCTGTATCTGTCCCTCTGTACCTATCACTCTCTCTCCCTCTCTGTATCTGTCTCTCGCAGGCCCGCTTTATCTATATCTCTCTCTGTATCTGTCTCTCTGTAACTATCACTCTCTCTCTCTCTACCTGTCTCTTCAGACCCACTGTATCTATATCTCTATCCGTATCTGTCTCTCTGTAACTATCACTCTCTCTCTGTATCTGTCTCTCTGTAAGTATCACTCTCTCTCTCTCTGTATCTGTCTCTGGCAGGCCCGCTTTATCTATATCTCTCTCTGTATCTGTCTCTCTGTAACTATCACTGTCTCTCTCTCTATCTGTCTCTTCAGACCCGCTGTATCTATATCTCTATCCGTATCTGTCTCTCTGTATCTATCACTCTCTCTCTCTGTGTGTGTCTCTCTGTAACTATCACTCTCTCTCTCTCTCTGTATCTGTCTCTCCCAGAACCGCTGTATCTATAACTCGCTCTGTATCTGTCTCTCTGTAACTATCATTCTCTCTCTTTCTGTATCTGTCTCTCTGTAACTATCACTCTCTCTCTCTGTATCTGTATCTGTCTCTCTATAACTATCACTCTCTCTCTCTCTGTATCTGTATCTGTCTCTCTGTAACTATCACTCTCTCTCTGTATCTGTATTTGTCTCTATAAGACCCCCTGTATCTATATCTCTCTATTTACCTGTCTCTCTATAACTATCACTCTCTCTCTCTCTGTATCTGTCTCTCTGTAACTATCAATTTCTCTCTCTCTATCTGTCTCTCTCAGATCCGCTGTATCTATATCTCTATCCGTATCTTTCTCTCTGTAACTATCACTCTCTCTCTCTCTGTATCTGTCTCTCTGTAACTATCACTCTCTCTCTGTATCTGTCTCTCTGTAACTAACACTCTCTCTCTCTCTCTGTATTTGTCTCTCTCGGACACGCTGTATATATATGTCTCTCCGAATCTGTCTCTCTGCAAATATCACTCTCTCTCTCTCTCTGTCACTGTATCTGTCTCTCTGTAACTATCTCTCTCTCTCTCTCTCTGTATCTGTCTCTCTGTAACGATCACTCTCTCTCTCTGTATCTGTCTCTCTGTAACTATCACTCTCTCTCTCTTTGTATCTGTCCCTCTCAGACCCGCTGTATCTATATCTCTCTCTGTATCTGTCTCTCTGTAACTATCACTCTCTCTAACTGTATCTGTCTCTCTGTAACTATCACTCTCTCTCTCTGTATCTGTCTCTCTATATCTATCACTCTGTCTCTTTATCTGTCTCCCTCAGACCAGCTTTATCTTTATCTCTCTCTGTATCTGTCTCTCTTTAACTATCACTCTCTCTCTCTGTATCTCACTATCTATAAGTATCACTCTCTCTCCGTATCTGTCTCTCTCAGACCAGGTTTATCTTTATCTCTCTCTGTATCTATCTCTCTGTAACTATCACTCTCTCTCTGTATCTGTCTCTCAGTAACTATCACTCTCTCTCTCTCTGTATCTGTCTCTCTGTCACTATCACTCTCTCTCTCTCTGTTTCTGTCTCTCGCAGTCCCGCTGTATCTATATCTCTCTCAGTATCTCTCTCTCTGTAACTATAAATCTCTCTCTCTCTCTGAATCTCTCTCTCTATCACTCTCTCTCTGTATCTGTCTCTCTGTAACTATCGCTCTCTCTCTGCATCTGTCTCTCTGTAACTATCTCTCTGTCTCTCTCTGTATCTGTCTCTCTGTAACTATCACTATCTCTCTCTCTCTGTATCTTTCTCTCTATAACTATCACTCTCTCTCTCTGTATCTGTCTCTCTATAACTATCACTCTCTCTCTGTATCTGTCTCTCTCAGACCCGCTTTATCCATTTCCCTCTCTGTATCTGTCTCTCTGTAACTATCACTCTCTTTCTCTGTATCTGTCTCTCTGTAAATATCAGTCTCTCTCTCTCTATCTGTATCTGTCTCTCCCAGACCCGCTGTATATATATCTCTCTCTGTATTTGTATCTCTGTAACTATCACTCTCTCTCTCTCTGAATCTGACTCTCTGTAACTAACACTCTCTCTCTCTCTGTATCTGTCTCGCTCAGACCCACTTTATCTATATCTCTCTCTGTATCTGTCTCTCTGTAACTATCTCTCTTTCTCTGTATCTGACTCTCTGTACCTATCACTCGCTCTCTCTCTCTGTAACTATCACACTCTCTCTCTCTGTATCTGTCCCTCTGTAACTATCACTCTCCATCCTTCTCTTTATCTGTCTCTCGCAGACCCGCTTTATCTATATCTCTCTCTGTATCTGTCTCTCTGTAACTATCACACTGTCTCTCTCTATCTGTCTCTTCAGACCCGCTGTATCTATATCTCTATCCGTATCTGTCTCTCTGTAACTATCACTCTCTCTCTGTATCTGTCTCTCTGTAACTATCACTCTCTCTCTCTCTCTCTGTATCTGTCTCTCTATAACTATCACTCTATCTCTCTGTATCTGTCTCTCTGTAATTATCACAGTCTCTCAGTATCTATCTCTCTATAACTATCACTCTCACACTCTCTGTATCTGTCTCTCTGTAACTCTCACTCTCTCCCTCTCTCTCTGTATCTGTCTCTCCCAGACCCGCTGTATCTATATCTCTCTCTGTATCTGTCTCTCTATACCTATCACTCTCTCTGTATCTGTCTCTCTCAGACCCGCTTTGTCTATTTCTCTCTCTGTATCTTTCTCTCTATAACTATCACTCTCTCTCTCTGTATCTGTCTCTCTGTAACTATCACAGTCTCTCAGTATTTGTCTCTCTATAACTATCACTCTCACACTCTCTGTATCTGTCTCTCTGTAACTCTCACTCTCTCCCTCTCTCTCTGTATCTGTCTCTCCCAGACCCGCTGTATCTATATCTCTCTCTGTATCTGTCTCTCTATAACTATCACTCTCTCTCTGTATCTGTCTCTTGCTGGCCCGCTTTATCTATATCTCTCTCTGTATCTGTCTCTCTGTAACTATCACTCTCTCTCTCTCTATCTGTCTCTTCAGACCCACTGTATCTATATCTCTATCCGTATCTGTCTCTCTGTAACTATCACTCTCTCTCTCTCTCTGTATCTGTCTCTCCCAGAACCGCTGTATCTATATCTCTCTATTTATCTGTCTCTCTATAACTATCACTCTCTCTCTCTCTGTATCTGTCTCTCTGTAACTATCACTCTCTCTCTCTCTCTCTCTCTCTCTCTCTCTGTATTTGTCTCTCTCGGACACGCTGTATCTATATGTCTCTCCGAATCTGTCTCTCTGCAAGTATCACTCTCTCTCTCTCTGTCTCTGTATCTGTCTCTCTGTAACTATCACTCTCTCTCTCTCTGTATCTGTCTCTCTGTAACTATCGCTCTCTCTCTGTATCTGTCTCTCTGTAACTATCATTCTCTCTCTCTCTGTATCTGACCCTCTCAGACCCGCTGTATCTATATCTCTAACTGTATCTGTCTCTCTATATCTATCACTCTCTCCCTTTTTCTGTCTCTCTCAGACCAGCTTTATCTTTATCTCTCTCTGTATCTATCTCTCTGTAACTATCATTCTCTCTCTGTATCTGTCTCTCAGTAACTATCTCTCTCTCTCTGTATCTGTCTCTCTGTAACTATCACTCTCTCTCTCTCTGTATCTATCTCTCTGTAACTATCACTCTCTTTCTGTATCTGTCTCTCTCTAACTATCACTCTCTCTCTCTCTGTATCTGTCTTTCTGTAACTATCGCTCTCTCTGTATCTGTCTCTCTGTAACTATCTCTCTCTCTCTCTCTGCATCTGTCTCTCTGTAACTATCACTCTCTCTCTCTCTGTATCTGTCTCTCTGTAACTATCACTATCTCTCTCTCTCTGTATCTGTCTCTCTATAACTATCACTCTCTCTCTCTGTATCTGTCTCTCTGTAACTATCACAGTCTCTCAGTATCTATCTCTCTATAACTATCACTCTCACACTCTCTGTATCTGTCTCTCTGTAACTCTCACTCTCTCCCTCTCTCTCTGTATCTGTCTCTCCCAGACCCGCTGTATCTATATCTCTCTCTGTATCTGTCTCTCTATAACTATCACTCTCTCTCTGTATCTGTCTCTCTCAGACCCGCTTTATCTATTTCTCTCTCTGTATCTTTCTCTCTATAACTATCACTCTCTCTCTCTGTATCTGTCTCTCTGTAACTATCACAGTCTCTCAGTATTTGTCTCTCTATAACTATCACTCTCACACTCTCTGTATCTGTCTCTCTGTAACTCTCACTCTCTCCCTCTCTCTCTGTATCTGTCTCTCCCAGACCCGCTGTATCTATATCTCTCTCTGTATCTGTCTCTCTATAACTATCACTCTCTCTCTGTATCTGTCTCTCTCAGACCCGCTTTATCTATTCCTCTCTCTGTATCTGTCTCTTTGTATCTATCGTTCTCTCTCTGTATCTGTCTCTCTGTAACTATCACTCTCTCTCTCTCTCTCTATCTGTCTCTCTCAGACCCGCTGTATCTATATCTCTATCCGGATCTGTCTCTCTGTAACTATCACTCTCTCTCTCTGTATCTGTCTCTCTGTAAATATCAGTCTCTCTCTCTCTATCTGTATCTGTCTCTCCCAGACCCGCTGTATATATATCTCTCTCTGTATTTGTATCTCTGTAACTCTCACTCTCTCTCTCTCTCTGTAACTAACACTCTCTCCCTCTCTGTATCTGTCTCGCTCAGACCCACTTTATCTATATCTCTCTCTGTATCTGTCTCTCTGTAACTATCACTCTTTCTCTGTATCTGTCTCTCTGTAACTATCACTCTCTCTCTCCGTATCTGTCTATCTGTAACTATCACTATCTCTCTCTCTCTGTATCTGTCTCTCTATAACTATCACTCTCTCTCTGTATCTTTCTCTCTATAACTATCACTCTCTCTCTGTATCTGTCTCTCTGTAACTATCACTCTCACACTCTCTGTATCTGTCGCTCTGTAACTCTCACTCTCTCCCTCTCTCTCTGGATCTGTCTCTCCCAGACCCGCTGTATCTATATCTCTCTCTTTATCTGTCTCTCTATAACTATCACTCTCTCTCTGTATTAATCTTTCTCAGACCCGCTTTATCTATTTCTCTCTCTGTATCTGTCTCTCTGTAACTATCACTCTCTCTGTATCTGTCTCTCTGTAACTATCACTCTCTCTGTATCTGTCTCTCTGTAACTATCACTCTCTCTGTATCTGTCTCTCTGTAACTATCACTATCTCTCTCTCTCTCTATCTGTCTCTCTCAGACCCGCTGTATCTATATCTCTATCCGGATCTGTCTCTCTGTAACTATCACTCTCTCTCTCTGTATCTGTCACTCTGTAACTATCACTCTCTCTCTCTGTATCTATCTCTCTATAACTATCACTCTCTCTCTGTATCTGTCTCTCTCAGACCCGCTTTATCCATTTCCCTCTCTGTATCTGTCTCGCTCAGACCCACTTTATCTATATCTCTCTCTGTATCTGTCTCTCTGTAACTATCTCTCTTTCTCTGTATCTGACTCTCTGTACCTATCACTCGCTTTCTCTCTCTGTAACTATCACTCTCTCTCTCTGTATCTGTCCCTCTGTAACTATCACTCTCTCTCCCTCTCTGTATCTGTCTCTCGCAGGCCCGCTTTATCTATATCTCTCTCTGTATCTGTCTCTCTGTAACTACCACACTGTCTCTCTCTACCTGTCTCTTCAGACCCACTGTATCTATATCTCTATCCGTATCTGTCTCTCTGTAACTATCACTCTCTCTCTGTATCTGTCTCTCTGTAAGTATCACTCTCTCTCTCTCTGTATCTGTCTCTGGCAGGCCCGCTTTATCTATATCTCTCTCTGTATCTGTCTCTCTGTAACTATCACTCTCTCTCTCTCTACCTGTCTCTTCAGACCCGCTGTATCTATATCTCTATCCGTATCTGTCTCTCTGTATCTATCACTCTCTCTCTCTGTGTGTGTCTCTCTGTAATTATCACTCTCTCTCTCTCTCTGTATCTGTCTCTCGCAGGCCCGCTTTATCTATATCTCTCTCTGTATCTGTCTCTCTGTAACTATCACTCTCTCTCTCTCTATCTGTCTCTTCAGACCCGCTGTATCTATATCTCTATCCGTATCTGTCTCTCTGTAACTATCACTCTCTCTCTGTATCTGTCTCTCTGTAACTATCACTCTCTCTCTCTGTGTGTGTCTCTCTGTAACTATCACTCTCTCTCTCTCTCTCTCTCTCTGTATCTGTCTCTCCCAGAACCGCTGTATCTATAACTCTCTCTTTATCTGTCTCTCTGTAACTATCATTCTCTCTCTTTCTGTATCTGTCTCTCTGTAGCTATCACTCTCTCTCTCTCTATCTGTATCTGTCTCTCTACAACTATCACTCTCTCTCTCTGTATCTGTATCTGTCTCTCTGTAACTATCACTCTCTCTCTGTATCTGTATTTGTCTCTCTCAGACCCGCTGTATCTATATCTCTCTATTTATCTGTCTCTCTATAACTATCACTCTCTCTCTCTGTATCTGTCTCTCTGTAACTATCACTCTCTCTCTCTGCATCTGTCTTTCTGTAAATATCACTCTCTCTCTATCTGTATCTGTATCTGCCTCTCTGTAACTACCAGTCTCTCTCTCTGTATCTGACTCTTTGTAACTACCACTCTCTCTCTGTAGCTGTCTCTCTGTAACTACCACACTCTCTCTCTCTGTCTCTCTGTAACTACCACTCTCTCTCTCTGTATCTATCTCTCTGTAACTATCACTAACTCTCTCTCTGCATTTTTCTCTCTCAGACCCGCTGTGTCTATTTCTCTCTCTGTATCTGTCTCTGTGTAAATATCACTCTATCTCCATATCTATCTCCCTGTAACTATCACTCACTCTCTGTATCTGTCTCTCTGTGACTTTCAAACTCTCTTTCTGTATCTGTCTCTCTGTAACTATCACTCTCTCTCTGTATCTCTCTATCTGTAACTATCACTCACTCTCTCTGTATCTGTCTCTCTGCAACTATCACTCTCTCTCTTACTGTATCTGTCTCTCTATATCTATCACTCTCTCCCTCTCTCTCTGTATCTGTCTCTCCCAGACCCGCTGTATCTATATCTCTCTCTGTATCTGTCTCTCTATAACTATCACACTCTCTCTGTAGTTGTCTCTCTCAGACCCGCTTTATCTATATCTCTCTCTGTATCTGTCTTTCGCAGTCCTGCTGTATCTATATCTCACTCTGTATCTGTCCCTCTGTAACTATCACACTCTCTCTATCTGTCTCTCAGTCCCGCTGTATCTATATCTCTATCCGTAGCTGTCTCTCTGTAACTATCACTCTCTCTCTCTGTATCTGTCTCTCTGTAACTATCACTCTCTTTCTCTCTCTCTTTATCTGTCTCTCCCAGTCCCGCTGTATCTATATCTCTTTCTGTATCTGTCTCTCTGTAACTATCACTCTCTCTCTCTCTATGTATCTGTCTCTCTGTAACTATCACTCTCTCTTTCTCTCTCTTTATCTGTCTCTCCCAGAACTGCAGTATCTATGTGTTTCTCTGTATCTGTCTCCCTGTAACTATCACCCTGTCTCTCTCTGTATCTGTCTCTCTGTGACTATCACGCTCTCTCTCTATCTGTATCTGTCTCTCGGTAACTATCACTCTTTCTCTAGCTATACCTGACTCTCTAAGTCCCGCTGTATCTATATCTCAACCGGCATCTGTTTCTCTGTAACTATCAGTCTCTCTCTCTCTCTCTGTATCTGTATTTGTATCTCTCAGATCCGATGTATCTATATCTCTCTCTGTATCTGTCTCTCTGTAACTATCACTCTCTCTCTTTCTGTATCTGTCTCTCTGTAACTATCACTCTCTCTCTCTCTGTATCTGACCCTCTCAGACCCGCTGTATCTACATCTCTCTCTGTATCTGTCTCTCTCGGACCTGCTGTATCTGTATCTCTCTCTGTATCTGTCTCTCCATAACTATCACTCTCTCTCTGTATCTGGCTCTCTCAGACCCGCTGTATCTATATCTCTCTCTGTATTTGTCACTCTGTAACTATCACTCTCTCTCTCTCTGTATCTGTCTCTCTGTAACTATCACTCGCTCTCTCTCTGTATCTGTCTCTCTGTAACTATCACTCTCTCTCTCTCTCTCTGTATCTGTCTGTCTCAGACCCGCTGTATCTATAAATCTCCCTGTATCTGTCTCTCTGTAACTATCACTCTCTCTCTCTGTATCTGTCTCTCTGTAACTATCACTCTCTCTCTCTCTATCTGTATCTGTCTCTCCCAGACCCGTTGTATCTATATTTCTCTCTGTATTTGTCTCTCTGTAACTATCACTCTCTCTCTCTCTCTGTATCTGACTCTCTGTAACTATCACTCTCTCTGTCTCTCTCTTTATCTGTCTCTCCCAGACCCGCTGTATCTATATCTCTCTCTATATCTGTCTCTCTGTAACTATTACTCTCTCTCTCTCTCTGTATCTGTCTCTCTGTAACTATCACTCTCTCTTTCTCTCTCTTTATCTGTCTCTCCCAGACCCGCAGTATCTATGTCTCTCTCTGTATCTGTCTCTCTGTAAGTATCACCCTCTCTCTCTCTGTATCCGTCTCCCTGTAACTATCACTCTCTCTCTGTATCTGTCTCTCTGTAACTATCATTCTCTCTCTTTCTGTATCTGTCTCTCTGTAACTATCACTCTCTCTCTCTCTCTGTATCTGACTCTCTGTAACTATCACTCTCTCTCTCTCTCTCTTTATCTGTCTCTCCCAGACCCGCTGTATCTATATCTCTCTCTATATCTGTCTCTCTGTAACTATTACTCTCTCTCTCTCTCTGTATCTGTCTCTCTGTAACTATCACTCTCTCTTTCTCTCTCTTTATCTGTCTCTCCCAGACCCGCAGTATCTATGTCTCTCTCTGTATCTGTCTCTGTAAGTATCACCCTCTCTCTCTCTGTATCTGTCTCCCTGTAACTATCACTCTCTCTCTGTATCTGTCTCTCTGTAACTATCATTCTCTCTCTTTCTGTATCTGTCTCTCTATAACTATCACTCTCTCTCTCTCTCTCTGTATCTTTATCTGTCTCTCTGTAACTAACATTCTCTCTCTCTCTGTATCTGTCTCTCTGCAAATATGACTCTCTCTCTGTATCTTTATCTGTCTCTCTGTAACTATCACTCTCTCTCTCTGTATCTGTCTCTCTGTAACTATCACTCTCTATCTCTCTCTTATTCTGTATCTGTCTCTCTATAACTATCTCTCTCTCTCTCTCTCTCTGTATCTGTCTCTCTGTAACTATCACTCTCTCTCTCTGAATCTTTATTTATCTCTCTCAGACCCGCTGTGTCTATATATCTCTCTGTACCTGTCTCTCTGTAACTCTCACACTCTCTCTCTCTCTGTATCTGTCACTCTGTAACTATCACTCACTCTCTCTGTATCTGTCTCTCTGTAACTATCACTCTCTCTCTCTCTCTGTATCTGTCTCTCTTAACTATCACTCTCTCTCTGTATCTGTATTTGGCTCTCTCAGACCCGCTCTATCTATATCTCTCTCTGTATTTGTCTCTCTGTAACTATCACTCTCTCTCTCTC
This sequence comes from Carcharodon carcharias, assembly GCF_017639515.1. NCBI lineage: Eukaryota > Metazoa > Chordata > Chondrichthyes > Lamniformes > Lamnidae > Carcharodon > Carcharodon carcharias. Next base: position 853,739 of record NC_054506.1, read on the forward strand.
TCTGTATCTGACTCTCTGTAACTATCACTCTCTTTCTCTCTCTTTATCTGTCTATCCCAGACCCGCTGTATCTATATCTCTCTCTGTATCTGTCTCTCTGTAACTAGCACGCTCTCTCTCTCTCTGTATCTGTCTCTCTGTAACTATCACTCTCTCTTTCTCTCTCTTTAACTGTCCCTCCCAGACCCGCAGTATCTATGACTCTCTCTGTATCTTTCTCTCTGTATCTATCACCCTGTCTCTCTCTGTGTCTGTCTCCCTGTAACTATCACTCTCTCTCTGTATCTGTCTCTCTGTGACTATCACTCTCTCTCTCTATTTGTATCTTTCTCTCTGTAACTATCACCCTTTCTCTAGCTATACCTGTCTCTCTCAGACCCGGTGTATCTATATCTCACCCTGCATCTGTTTCTCTGTAACTATCAGTCTCTATCTCTCTCTCTGTATCTGTATTTGTATCTCTCAGACCCTCTGAATAAATATCTCTCTGTATCTGACTCTCTATAACTATCACTCTCTCTCTTTCTGTATCTGTCTCTCTGTAACTATCACTCTCTCTCTCTGTATCTGTATCTGTCTCTCTGTAACTATCACTCTCTCTCTCTCTCTCTTTATCTGTATCTGTCTCTCTGTAACTATAACTCTCTGTCTCTTTCTCTGTATCTGTATCTGTCTCTCTATAACTAACATTCTCTCTCTCTCTGTACCTGTCTCTCTGTAACTCTCACTCTCTCTCTCTCTCTCTGTATCTGTCTCTCTGTAACTATCACTCTCTCTCTCTGTATCTGTCTCTCTGTAACTATCACTCTCTCTCTCTGTATCTTTCTCTCTGTAACTATCACTCTCTCTCTCTCTGTATCTGTCTCTCTGTAACTATCACTCTCTCTCTCTGTATCTATCTCTCTGTAACTATCACTCTCTCTCTCTCTATTTGTCTCTCTGTAATTATCACTCCCTCTCTGTATCTGTATCTCTGTAACTATCACTCTCTCTCTCTCTGTATCTGTCTCTCTGTAACTATCACTCTCTCTCTCTGTATCTGTCTCTCTGTAATTATTACTCGCTCCCTCTCTCTCTGTATCTGTCTCTCCCAGACCCGCAGTATCTATATCTCTCTCTGTATCTATCTCTCTATAAGTATCATTCTATCTCTGTATCTGTCTCTCTCAGAAACGTTTTATCTATATCTCTCTGTATCTGTCTCTCTGTAACTATCACTCTCTCTCTGTATCTGTCTCTCTGTAACTATCACTCTCTCTCTCTCACTGTAAATGTCTCTCGCAGTCCCGCTGTATCTATATCTCTCTCTGTGTCTGTCTCATCTGTAACTATCTCTCTCTCTCTCTGTATCTGTCTCTCTGTAACTTTCACTCTCTCTCTCTGTATCTGTCTCTCTGTAACTATCTCTCTTTCTCTCTCTCACTCTGCATTTGTCTCTTTCGGACATGCTGTATCTATATCTCTCTCTGTATCTGTCTCTCTGCAACTATCACTCTATCTCTCTCTGCATTAATCTCTCTGTAACTATCACTCTCTCTGCGTATCTGTCTCGCTGTAACTATCACTCTCTCTCTCTGTATCTGTCTCTCTGTAACTATCACTCTCTCTCTGTATCTGTCTCTCTGTAAATATCACTCTCTCTCTGTCTCTTTATCTGTCTCTCGCAGTACCGCTGTATCTATATCTCTCTCTGTATCTGTCTCTGTATATCTATCACTCTCTCTCTTTATCTGTCTCCCTCAGACAAGCTTTATCTTTATCTCTCTCTGTATCTGTCTCTCTGTAACTATCACTATCTCTCACTGTATCTCACTATCTATAACTATCACTCTGTCTCCGTATCTGTCTCTCTCAGACCAGCTTTATCTTTATCTCTCTCTGTATCTATCTCTCTGTAACTATCACTCTCTCTCTGTATCTGTCTCTCTGTAACTATCACTCTCTCTCTCTCTCTGTTTCTGTCTCTCGCAGTCCCGCTGTATCTATATCTCTCTCATTATCTCTCTCTCTGTAATTATAACTCTCTCTCTCTCTCTGAATCTCTCTCTCTAACTATCACACTCTCTCTCTCTGCATCTGTCTCTCTGTAACTATCACTCTCTCTATCTCTGTATCTGTCTCTCTGTAAGTATCACTCTCTCTCTGTATCTGTCTCTCTGTAACTATCACTCTCTCTCTCTCTGCATCTATCTCTCTGTAAATATCACTCTCTCTATATCTGTCTCTCAGTAACTATCACTCTCTCTCTCTCTGTATCTGTTTCTCTGTAACTATCACTCTCTCTCTCTGTATCTGTCTCTCTGTAACTATCACTCTCTCTCTGTATCTGTTTCTCTGTAACTATCACTCTCTCTCTGTCTCTGTATTTGTCTCTCTCGGACATGCTTTAACTATATCTCTCTCTGTATCTGTCTCCCTGCAACTATCTCTCTCTCTCTCTCTGTTTCTGTATCTGTTTCTCTGTAATTATCACTCTCTCTCTGTATCTGTCTCTGTGTAACTATCACTCTCTCTCTCTGAATCTTTATTTATCTCTCTCAGACCCGCTGTGTCTATATATCTCTCTGTACCTGTCTCTCTGTAACTCTCACACTCTCTCACTCTCTGTATCTGTCTCTCTATAACTATCACTCTCTCTCTCTGTATCTGTCTCTCTGTAACTATCACTCTCTGTCTCTCTGTAACTATCACTCTCTCTCTCTGTATCTGTCTCTCTGTAACTATCACTCTCTCTCTCTCTGTATCTGTCTCTCTGTAACTATCACTATCTCTCTCTCTGTATCTGTCTCTCTATAACTATCACTCTCAAACTCTCTGTATCTGTCTCTCTGTAACTATCACTCTCTCCCTCTCTCTCTGTATCTGTCTCTCTATAACTATCACTCTCTCTCTGTATCTGTCTCTCTCAGACCCGCTTTATCTATATCTCTCTCTGTATCTGTCTCTCTGTAACTATCACTCTCTCTGTATCTGTCTCTCTGTAACTATCACTCTCTCTCTATCTGTCTCTCTCAGACCCGCTGTATCTATATCTCTATCCGGATCTGTCTCTCTGTAACTATCACTCTCTCTCTCTGTATCTGTCTCTCTGTAACTATCACTCTCTCTCTCTCTGTATCTGTCTCTCTATAACTATCACTCTCTCTCTGTATCTTTCTCTCTATAACTATCACTCTCTCTCTCTGTATCTGTCTCTCTGTAACTATCACAGTCTCTCAGTATCTGTCTCTCTATAACTATCACTCTCACACTCTCTGTATCTGTCTCTCTGTAACTATCACTCTCTCCTTCTCTCTCTGCATCTGTCTCTCCCAGACCCGCTGTATCTGTATCTCTCTCTGTACCTGTCTCTCTATAACTATCTCTCTCTCTCTGTATCTGTCTCTCTCAGACCCGCTTTATCTATATCTCTCTCTGTATCTGTCTCTCTGTAACTATCACTCTCTCTGTATCTGTCTCTCTGTAACTATCACTCTCTCTCTCTCTATCTGTCTCTCTGCACTATCACTCTCTCTCTCTGTATCTGTCTCTCTGTAAATATCAGTCTCTCTCTCCCTATCTGTATTTGTCTCTCCCAGACCCGCTGTATATATATCTCTCTCTGTATTTGTATCTCTGTAACTATCACTCTCTCTCTCTCTGAATCTGACTCTCTGTAACTATCACTCTCTCTCTCTCTGTAACTAACACTCTCTCTCTCTCTGTATCTGTCTCGCTCAGACCCACTTTATCTATATCTCTCTCGCTATCTGTCTCTCTGTAACTATCTCTTTCTCTCTTTATCTGACTCTCTGTAACTATCACTCTCTCTCTCTCTGTATCTGTCTCGATCAGACCCGCTTTATCTATATCGCTCTCCGTATCTGTCTCTCTGTAACTATCACTCTCTCTCTCTCTCTCTATCTGTCTCTCACAGACCCGCTGTATCTATATCTCTATCCGGATCTGTCTCTCTGTAACTATCACTCTCTCTCTCTGTATCTGTCACTCTGTAACTATCACTCTCTCTCTCTGTATCTGTCTCTCTGTAACTATCACTCTCTCTCTCTCTGTATCTGTCTCGCTCAGACCCACTTTATCTATATCTCTCTCTGTATCTGTCTCTCTGTAACTATCACTCTCTCTCTGTATCTGTCTCTCTGTAACTATCACTCTCTCTCTCTCCATCTGTCTATCTCAGACCCGCTGTATCTATATCTCTATCCGTATCTGTCTCTCTGTAACTATCACTCTCTCTCTCTGTGTGTGTCTCTCTGTAACTATCACCCTCTCTCTCTCTCTGTATCTGTTTCTCCCAGAACCGCTGTATCTATATCTCTCTCTGTATCTGTCTCTCTGTAACTATCATTCTCTCTCTTTCTGTATCTGTCTCTCTCTAACTATCACTCTCTCTCTCTGTATCTGTATCTGTCTCTCTATAACTATCACTCTCTCTCTCTGTATCTGTATCTGTCTCTCTGTAACTAACACTCTCTCTCTCTGTATCTGTCTCTCTGTAAATATCACTCTCTCTCTCTGTCTGTATCTGTATCTGTCTCTCTCTAACTATCACTCTCTCTCTCTGTATCTGTCTCTCTGTAACTATCACTCTCTATCTCTCTCTGTATCTGTATCTGTCTCTCTATAACTATCACTCTTTTTTCTGTATCTGTATCTGTCTCTCCGTAACTATCACTCTCTCTCTCTGTATCTGTATCTGTCTCTCTATAACTATCACTCTCTCTCTCTCTGTATCTGTATCTGTCTCTCTGTAACTATCACTCTCTCTCTCTGTATTTGTCTCTCTGTAAATATCACTCTCTCTCTCTGTCTGTATCTGTATCTGTCTCTCTCTAACTATCACTCTCTCTCTCTGTATCTGTCTCTCTGTAACTATCACTCTCTATCTCTCTCTGTATCTGTATCTGTCTCTCTATAACTATCACTCTCGCTTTCTGTATCTGTATCTGTCTCTCCGTAACTATCACTCTCTCTCTCTGTATCTTTCTCTCTGTAACTATCACTCTCTCTCTCTGTATCTGTCTCTCTGTAACTCACTCTCTCTCTCTGTATCTGTCTCTCTGTAACTATCACTCTCTCTCTCTGTATTTGTCTCTCTGTAATTATCACTCTCTCTCTGTATCTGTATCTCTGTAACTATCACTCTCTCTCTCTGTATCTGTCTCTCTGTAACTATCCCTCTCTCTCTCTGTATCTGTCTATCTGTAATTATTACTCGCTCCCTCTCTCTGTATCTGTCTCTCCCAGACCCACAGTATCTATATCTCTCTCTGTATCTATCTCTCTATAAGTATCATTCTCTCTCTGTATCTGTCTCTCTCAGAAACGTTTTATCTATATCTCTCTGTATCTGTCTCTCTGTAACTATCACTCTCTCTCTGTATCTCTCTCTCTGTAACTCTCACACTCACTCTCTGTATCTGTCTCTCTATAACTATCACTCTCTCTCTCTGTATCTGTCTCTCTGTAACTATCACTCTCTGTCTCTCTGTAACTATCACTCTCTCTCTCTGTATCTGTCTCTCTGTAACTATCACTCTCTCTATCTCTGTATCTGTCGCTCTGTAACTATCACTATCTCTCTCTCTGTATCTTTCTCTCTATAACTATCAGTCTCTCTCTCTGTATCTGTCTCTCTGTAACTATCACAGTCTCTCAGTATCTGTCTCTCTATAACTATCACTCTCACACTCTCAGTATCTGTCTCTCTGTAACTATCACTCTCTCTCTCTGTATCTGTCTCTCTGTAACTATCACTCTCTCTCTCTGTATCTGTCTCTCTGTAAATATCAGTCTCTCTCTCTCTATCTGTATCTGTCTCTCCCAGACCCGCTGTATATATATCTCTCTCTGTATTTGTATCTCTGTAACTATCACTCTCTCTCTCTCTGAATCTGACTCTCTGTAACTATCACTCTCTCTCTCTATAACTAACACTCTCTCTCTCTCTGTATCTGTCTCGCTCCGACCCGCTTTATCTATATCTCTCTCAGTATCTGTCTCTCTGTAACTATCTCTCTCTCTCTTTATCTGACTCTCTGTAACTATCACTCTCTCTCTCTCTGTAACTATCACTCTCTCTCTCTCTGTATCTGTCTCGCTCAGACCCGCTTTATCTATATCTCTCTCCGTATCTGTTTCTCTGTAACTATCACTCTCTCTCTCTCTCTCTATCTGTCTCTCTCAGACCCGCTGTATCTATATCTCTATCCGGATCTGTCTCTCTGTAACTATCACTCTCTCTCTCTCTGTATCTGTCATTCTGTAACTATCACTCTCTCTCTCTGTATCTGTCTCTCTGTAACTATCACTCTCTCTCTCTCTGTATCTGTCTCGCTCAGACCCACTTTATCTATATCTCTCTCTGTATCTGTCTCTCTGTAACTATCACTCTCTCTCTGTATGTCTCTCTGTAACTATCACTCTCTCTCTCTCCATCTGTCTCTCTCAGACCCGCTGTATCTATATCTCTATCCGTATCTGTCTCTCTGTAACTATCACTCTCTCTCTCTGTGTGTGTCTCTCTGTAACTATCACTCTCTCTCTCTCTCTGTATCTGTTTCTCCCAGAACCGCTGTATCTATATCTCTCTCTGTATCTGTCTCTCTGTAACTATCATTCTCTCTCTTTCTGTATCTGTCTCTCTCTAACTATCACTCTCTCTCTCTGTATCTGTATCTGTCTCTCTATAACTATCACTCTCTCTCTCTCTGTATCTGTATCTGTCTCTCTGTAACTAACACTCTCTCTCTCTGTATCTGTCTCTCTGTAAATATCACTCTCTCTATCTCTGTATCTGTCTCTCTGTAAGTATCACTCTCTCTCTGTATCTGTCTCTCTGTAACTATCACTCTCTCTCTCTCTGCATCTGTCTCTCTGTAAATATCACTCTCTCTATATCTGTCTCTCAGTAACTATCACTCTCTCTCTCTCTGTATCTGTTTCTCTGTAACTATCACTCTCTCTCTCTCTATGTATCTGTCTCTCTGTAACTATCACTCTCTCTCTGTATCTGTTTCTCTGTAACTATCACTCTCTCTCTCTGTCTCTGTATTTGTCTCTCTCGGACATGCTTTAACTATATCTCTCTCTGTATCTGTCTCTCTGCAACTATCTCTCTCGCTCTCTCTGTTTCTGTATCTGTTTCTCTGTAATTATCACTCTCTCTCTGTATCTGTCTCTGTGTAACTATCACTCTCTCTCTCTCTGCATCTGTCTCTCTGTAACTATCACTATCTCTCACTCTCTGTATCTGTCTCTCTATAACTATCACTCTCTCTCTGTATCTTTCTCTCTATAACTATCACTCTCTCTCTCTGTATCTGTCTCTCTGTAACTATCACAGTCTCTCAGTATCTGTCTCTCTATAAATATCACTCTCAAACTCTCTGTATCTGTCTCTCTGTAACTATCACTCTCTCCCTCTCTCTCTGTATCTGTCTCTCTGTAACTCACTCTCTCTCTCTGTATCTGTCTCTCTGTAACTATCACTCTCTCTCTCTGTATTTGTCTCTCTGTAATTATCACTCTCTCTCTGTATCTGTATCTCTGTAACTATCACTCTCTCTCTGTATCTGTCTCTCTGTAACTATCCCTCTCTCTCTCTGTATCTGTCTATCTGTAATTATTACTCGCTCCCTCTCTCTCTGTATCTGTCTCTCCCAGACCCACAGTATCTATATCTCTCTCTGTATCTATCTCTCTATAAGTATCATTCTCTCTCTGTATCTGTCTCTCTCAGAAACGTTTTATCTATATCTCTCTGTATCTGTCTCTCTGTAACTATCACTCTCTCTCTGTATCTCTCTCTCTGTAACTCTCACACTCACTCTCTGTATCTGTCTCTCTATAACTATCATTCTCTCTCTCTGTATCTGTCTCTCTGTAACTATCACTCTCTGTCTCTCTGTAACTATCACTCTCTCTCTCTGTATCTGTCTCTCTGTAACTATCACTCTCTCTATCTCTGTATCTGTCGCTCTGTAACTATCACTATCTCTCTCTCTGTATCTTTCTCTCTATAACTATCAATCTCTCTCTCTGTATCTGTCTCTCTGTAACTATCACAGTCTCTCAGTATCTGTCTCTCTATAACTATCACTCTCACACTCTCAGTATCTGTCTCTCTGTAACTATCACTCTCTCTCTCTGTATCTGTCTCTCTGTAACTATCACTCTCTCTCTCTGTATCTGTCTCTCTGTAAATATCAGTCTCTCTCTCTCTATCTGTATCTGTCTCTCCCAGACCCGCTGTATATATATCTCTCTCTGTATTTGTATCTCTGTAACTATCACTCTCTCTCTCTCTGAATCTGACTCTCTGTAACTATCACTCTCTCTCTCTATAACTAACACTCTCTCTCTCTCTGTATCTGTCTCGCTCCGACCCGCTTTATCTATATCTCTCTCAGTATCTGTCTCTCTGTAACTATCTCTCTCTCTCTTTATCTGACTCTCTGTAACTATCACTCTCTCTCTCTCTGTAACTATCACTCTCTCTCTCTCTGTATCTGTCTCGCTCAGACCCGCTTTGTCTATATCTCTCTCCGTATCTGTTTCTCTGTAACTATCACTCTCTCTCTCTCTCTCTCTATCTGTCTCTCTCAGACCCACTGTATCTATATCTCTATCCGGATCTGTCTCTCTGTAACTATCACTCTCTCTCTCTGTATCTGTCATTCTGTAACTATCACTCTCTCTCTCTGTATCTGTCTCTCTGTAACTATCACTCTCTCTCTCTCTGTATCTGTCTCGCTCAGACCCACTTTATCTATATCTCTCTCTGTATCTGTCTCTCTGTAACTATCACTCTCTGTATGTCTCTCTGTAACTATCACTCTCTCTCTCTCCATCTGTCTCTCTCAGACCCGCTGTATCTATATCTCTATCCGTATCTGTCTCTCTGTAACTATCACTCTCTCTCTCTGTGTGTGTCTCTCTGTAACTATCACTCTCTCTCTCTCTCTGTATCTGTTTCTCCCAGAACCGCTGTATCTATATCTCTCTCTGTATCTGTCTCTCTGTAACTATCATTCTCTCTCTTTCTGTATCTGTCTCTCTCTAACTCTCACTCTCTCTCTCTGTATCTGTATCTGTCTCTCTATAACTATCACTCTCTCTCTCTCTGTATCTGTATCTGTCTCTCTGTAACTAACACTCTCTCTCTCTGTATCTGTCTCTCTGTAAATATCACTCTCTCTATCTCTGTATCTGTCTCTCTGTAAGTATCACTCTCTCTCTGTATCTGTCTCTCTGTAACTATCACTCTCTCTCTCTCTGCATCTGTCTCTCTGTAAATATCACTCTCTCTATATCTGTCTCTCAGTAACTATCACTCTCTCTCTCTCTGTATCTGTTTCTCTGTAACTATCACTCTCTCTCTCTCTATGTATCTGTCTCTCTGTAACTATCACTCTCTCTCTGTATCTGTTTCTCTGTAACTATCACTCTCTCTCTCTGTCTCTGTATTTGTCTCCCTCGGACATGCTTTAACTATATCTCTCTCTGTATCTGTCTCTCTGCAACTGTCTCTCTCTCTCTCTCTGTTTCTGTATCTGTTTCTCTGTAATTATCACTCTCTCTCTGTATCTGTCTCTGTGTAACTATCACTCTCTCTCTCTCTGCATCTGTCTCTCTGTAACTATCACTATCTCTCTCTCTCTGTATCTGTCTCTCTATAACTATCACTCTCTCTCTGTATCTTTCTCTCTATAACTATCACTCTCTCTCTCTGTATCTGTCTCTCTGTAACTATCACAGTCTCTCAGTATCTGTCTCTCTATAAATATCACTCTCAAACTCTCTGTATCTGTCTCTCTGTAACTATCACTCTCTCCCTCTCTCTCTGTATCTGTCTCTCCCAGACCCGCTGTATCTATATCTCTCTCTGTGTCTGTCTCTCTATAACTATCACTCTCTCTCTGTATCTGTCTCTCTCAGACCCGCTTTATCTATATCTCTCTCTGTATCTGTCTCTCTGTAACTATCGCTCTCTCTCTGTATCTGTCTCTCTCAGACCCGCTTTATCTATATCTCTCTCTGTATCTGTCTCTCTGTAACTATCACTCTCTCTGTATCTGTCTCTCTGTAACTATCACTCTCTCTCTCTCTCTCTATCTGTCTCTCTCAGACCCGCTGTATCTATATCTCTATCCGGATCTGTCTCTCTGTAACTATCACTCTCTCTCTCTGTATCTGTCTCTCTGTAACTATCACTCTCTCTCTCTCTGTATCTCTCTCTCTATAACTATCACTCTCTCTCTGTATCTGTCTCTCCCAGACCTGCTGTATCTATATCTCTCTCTGTATTTGTCTGTCTGTAACTATCACTCGCTCTCTCTCTGTATCTGTCTCTCTGTAACTATCACTCTCTCTCTCTGTATCTGTCTCTCTGTAACTATCACTCTCTATCTCTCTCTTATTCTGTATCTGTCTCTCTATAACTCTCTCTCTCTCTCTCTCTATCTGTATCTGTCTCTCTGTAACTATCACTCTCTCTCTCTGTATCTGTCTCTCTGTAACTATCACTCTCTCTCTCTGAATCTGTAGTTATCTCTCTCAGACCCGCTGTGTCTATATATCTCTCTGTACCTGTCTCTCTGTAACTCTCATTCTCTCTCTCTCTCTGTATCTGTCTCTCCATAACTATCACTCTCTCTCTCCGTATCTGTCTCTCTGTAACTATCACTCTCTGTCTCTCTGTAACTATCACTCTCTCTCTCTGTATCTGTCTCTTTTAACTATCACTCTCTCTCTGTATCTGTATTTGTCTCTCTCAGACCCGCTCTACCTGTATCTCTCTCTGTATTTGTCTCTCTGTAACTATCACTCTCTCTCTCTCTTTATCTGACTCTCTGTAACTATCACTCTCTTTCTCTCTCTTTATCTCTCTATCCCAGACCCGTTGTATCTATATCTCTCTCTGTATATGTCTCTCTGTAACTAGCCCTCTCTCTCTCTCTCTGTATCTGTCTCTCTGTAACTATCACTCTCTCTTTCTCTCTCTTTATCTGTCCCTCCCAGACCCGCAGTATCTATGACTCTCTCTGTGTCTTTATTTCTGTATCTATCACCCTCTCTCTCTGTGTGTCTGTCTCCCTGTAACTATCACTCTCTCTGTGTATCTGTCTCTCTGTGACTATCACTCTCTCTCTATATTTGTATCTGTCTCTCTGTAACTATCACTCGTTCTCTAGCTATACCTGTCTCTCTCAGACCCGGTGTATCTATATCTCACCCTGCATCTGTTTCTCTGTAACTATCCTCTCTCTCTCTCTGTATCTGTATTTGTATCTCTCAGACCCTCTGAATATATATCTCTCTCTGTATCTGTCTCTCTATAACTATCACTCTCTCTCTTTCTGTATCTGCCTCACTGTAACTATCACTCTCTCTCTCTGTATCTGTATCTGTCTCTCTGTAACTATCACTCTCTCTCTCTCTCTCTCTTTACCTGTATCTGTCTCTCTGTAACTATCACTCTCTGTCTCTCTGTTCCCTCTCTGTCTCTCTATTCCCTCTCTGTCTCTCTGTTCCCTCCCTGTCTCTCTGTTCCCTCTCTGTCTCTATGTTCCCTCTCTGTCTCTATGTTCCCTCTCTGTCTCTCTGTTCCCTCGCTGTCTCTCTTTCCATCTCTCTCTATCTGTTCCCTTTCTGTCACCCTGTTCCCTCTCTGTCACCCTGTTCCGTCCCTGTGTCTCTGTTCCGTTTATGTCCCTCTGTTCTCTCATTCTATCTCTGTTCTCCCTCTTTCTCTCTGTTTCCTCCCTTGCTCTCTGTTCCCTCTCTCTCTCTCTGTTCTCTATCTGTCTCTCTGTACACTCTCTGTCTCTCTGTTCCCTGTCTCTCTCTGTTCCCTGTCTGTCTCTCTGTTCCCTCTCTGTCTCTCTGTTCCCTGTCTCTCTCTGTTCCCTCTCTGTCTCTCTCTTCCCTCTCTGTCTCTCTCTTCCCTCTCTGTCTCTCTGTTCCCTCTCTGTCTATGTGTTCCATCTCGGGCTCTCTTTTCCCTCTCTGTCTCTCTGTTCCCTTGTGTTTCTCTCTGTTCCATTCCTGTCTCTCTGTTCGATCTCTGTCTCTCTGTTCCCTCTCTGTCTCTCTGTTCCCTCTCTGTTTCTCTCATCGCTCCCTGTCTCTCTGTTCTCTCCCTTTCTCTCTGTTCCCTCTCTGTCTCTCTGTTCGATCTCTGTCTCTCTGTTCCCTCTCTGTCTCTCTGTTCACTCCTTGTCTCTCTGTTCCCTCTCTGTCTCTCTGTTCACTCCTTGTCTCACTGTTCCCTCTCTCTCTCTCTGTTCCCTCTCTGTCTCTCTGTTCCCTCTCTGTGTCTCTGTTCCCTCTCTCTCTCTCTGTTCACTCTCTGTCTCTCTGTTCACTCCTTGTCTCTCTGTTCCCTCTCTGTGTCTCTGTTCCCTCTCTCTCTCACTGTTCCCTCTCTGTCTCTCTGTTCCCTCTCTGTCTCTCTGTTCCCTCTCTGTCTCTCTGTTCCCTCCCTGTCTCTCTGTTCCCTCTCTGTCTCTCTGTTCCCTCTCTGTCTCACTGTTCCCTCCCTGTCTCTCTGTTCCCTCTCTGTCTCTCTGTTCCCTCTCTGTCTCACTGTTCCCTCTCTGTCTCTCTGTTCCCTCTCTGTCTCTCTGTTCCCTCCCTGTCTCTCTGTTCCTCCCTGTGTCTCTGTTCCCTCCCTGTCTCTCTGTTCCCTCTCTGTCTCTCTGTTCCCTCTCTGTCTCCCTGTTCCCTCTCTGTCTCCCTGTTCCCTCTCTGTCTCCCTGTTCCCTCTCTGTCTCCCTGTTCCCTCTCTGTCTCCCTGTTCCCTCTCTGTCTCCCTGTTCCCTCTCTGTCTCCCTGTTCCCTCTCTGTCTCTCTGTTCCCTCTCTGTCTCTCTGTTCCCTCTCTGTCTCCCTGTTCCCTCTCTGTCTCTCTGTTCCCTCTCTGTCTCCCTGTTCCCTCTCTGTCTCTCTGTTCCCTCTCTGTCTCTCTCATCGCTCCCTGTCTCTCTGTTCTCTCCCTTTCTCTCTGTTCCCTCCCTGTCTCTCTGTTCGATCCCTGTCTCTCTGTTCTCTCCCTTTCTCTCTGTTCCCTCTCTGTCTCTCTGTTCGATCTCTGTCTCTCTGTTCCCTCTCTGTCTCTCTGTTCACTCCTTGTCTCTCTGTTCCCTCTCTGTCTCTCTGTTCACTCCTTGTCTCTCTGTTCCCTCTCTCTCTCTCTGTTCCCTCTCTGTCTCTCTGTTCACTCCTTGTCTCTCTGTTTCCTCTCTGTCTCTCTGTTCCCTCTCTGTCTCTCTGTTCCCTCTCTGTCTCTCTGTTCCCTCCCTGTCTCTCTGTTCCCTCTCTGTCTCTCTGTTCCCTCTCTCTCTCTCTGTTCCCTCTCTGTCTCTCTGTTCCCTCCATTCTCTCTGTTCCCTCTCTGTGTATCTGTTCCCTCTCTGTGTCTCTGTTCCCTCTCTGTCTCTCTGTTTCTCTCTGTCTCTCTGTTCCCTCTATGTCTCTCTGTTCCCTCTCTGTCTCTCTGTTCCCTCTCTGTGTCTCTGTTCCCTCTCTGTCTCTCTGTTTCTCTCTGTCTCTCTGTTCCCTCTCTGTCTCTCTGTTCCCTCCATTCTCACTGTTCCCTCTCTGCCTCTCTGTTCCCTTTCTGTCTCTCTCATCGCTCCCTGTCTCTCTGTTCCCTCTCTGTCTCTCTGTTCGATCCCTGTCTCTCTGTTCTCTCCCTTTCTCTCTGTTCCCTCTCTGTCTCTCTGTTCGATCTCTGTCTCTCTGTTCCCTCTCTGTCTCTCTGTTCACTCCTTGTCTCTCTGTTCCCTCTCTGTCTCTCTGTTCACTCCTTGTCTCTCTGTTCCCTCTCTCTCTCTGTTCCCTCCCTGTCTCTCTGTTCCCTACCTGTCTCTTCACTCTCTGTCTCTCTGTTCCCTCTCTGTCTCTCTGTTCCCTCTCTGTCTCTCTGTTCCCTCTCTGTCTCTCTGTTCCCTCTCCCTCTGTTCCATCTCTGTCTCTCTGTTCCCTCTCATTCTCTGTCCCCTCCCTTTCTCTCTGTTCCCTACCTGTCTCTCTGTTCACTCTCTGTCTCTCTGTACACTCTCTGTCTCTCTGTTCCCTGTCTCTCTCTGTTCCCTGTCTGTCTCTCTGTTCCCTCTCTGTCTCTCTGTTCCCTGTCTCTCTCTGTTCCCTCTCTGTCTCTCTCTTCCCTCTCTGTCTCTCTCTTCCCTCTCTGTCTCTCTGTTCCCTCTCTGTCTATGTGTTCCCTCTCTGTCTCCCTGTTCCCTCTCTGTCTCTCTGTTCCCTCTCTGTTTCTCTCATCGCTCCCTGTCTCTCTGTTCTCTCCCTTTCTCTCTGTTCCCTCTCTGTCTCTCTGTTCGATCTCTGTCTCTCTGTTCCCTCTCTGTCTCTCTGTTCACTCCTTGTCTCTCTGTTCCCTCTCTGTCTCTCTGTTCACTCCTTGTCTCTCTGTTCCCTCTCTCTCTCTCTGTTCCCTCTCTGTCTCTCTGTTCCCTCTCTGTGTCTCTGTTCCCTCTCTCTCTCTCTGTTCACTCTCTGTCTCTCTGTTCACTCCTTGTCTCTCTGTTCCCTCTCTGTGTCTCTGTTCCCTCTCTCTCTCACTGTTCCCTCTCTGTCTCTCTGTTCCCTCTCTGTCTCTCTGTTCCCTCTCTGTCTCTCTGTTCCCTCCCTGTCTCTCTGTTCCCTCTCTGTCTCTCTGTTCCCTCTCTCTCTCTCTGTTCCCTCTCTGTCTCTCTGTTCCCTCCATTCTCACTGTTCCCTCTCTGTCTCTCTGTTCCCTCTCTGTGTCTCTGTTCCCTCTCTGTCTCTCTGTTTCTCTCTGTCTCTCTGTTCCCTCTCTGTCTCTCTGTTCCCTCTCTGTCTCTCTGTTCCCTCTCTGTCTCTCTGTTCCCTCTCTGTCTCTCTGTTCCCTCTCTGTCTCTCTGTTCCCTCTCTGTCTCTCTGTTTCTCTCTGTCTCTCTGTTCCCTCTCTGTCTCTCTGTTCCCTCCATTCTCACTGTTCCCTCTCTGTCTCTCTGTTCCCTTTCTGTCTCTCTCATCGCTCCTTGTCTCTCTGTTCCCTCTCTCTCTCTCTGTTCCCTCTCTGTCTCTCTGTTCCCTCTCTGTCTCTCTGTTCCCTCTCTCTCTCTCTGTTCACTCTCTGTCTCTCTGTTCACTCCTTGTCTCTCTGTTCCCTCTCTGTCTCTCTGTTCCCTCTCTGTCTCTCTGTTCCCTCTCTGTCTCTCTGTTCCCTCCCTGTCTCTCTGTTCCCTCTCTGTCTCTCTGTTCCCTCTCTCTCTCTCTGTTCCCTCTCTGTCTCTCTGTTCCCTCCCGGTCTCTCTGTTCCCTCTCTGTCTCTCTGTTCCCTCTCTGTGTCTCTGTTCCCTCTCTGTCTCTCTGTTTCTCTCTGTCTCTCTGTTCCCTCTCTGTCTCTCTGTTCCCTCCATTCTCACTGTTCCCTCTCTGTCTCTCTGTTCCCTCTCTGTGTCTCTGTTCCCTCTCTGTCTCTCTGTTTCTCTCTGTCTCTCTGTTCCCTCTCTGTCTCTCTGTTCCCTCTCTTCTCTCTGTTCCCTCTCTGTCTCTCTGTTCCCTCTCTGTGTCTCTGTTCCCTCTCTGTCTCTCTGTTTCTCTCTGTCTCTCTGTTCCCTCTCTGTCTCTCTGTTCCCTCCATTCTCACTGTTCCCTCTCTGTCTCTCTGTTCCCTTTCTGTCTCTCTCATCGCTCCCTGTCTCTCTGTTCCCTCTCTGTCTCTCTGTTCGATCCCTGTCTCTCTGTTCTCTCCCTTTCTCTCTGTTCCCTCTCTGTCTCTCTGTTCGATCTCTGTCTCTCTGTTCCCTCTCTGTCTCTCTGTTCACTCCTTGTCTCTCTGTTCCCTCTCTGTCTCTCTGTTCACTCCTTGTCTCTCTGTTCCCTCTCTCTCTCTCTGTTCACTCTCTGTCTCTCTGTTCACTCCTTGTCTCTCTGTTCCCTCTCTGTCTCTCTGTTCCCTCTCTCTCTCTCTGTTCCCTCTCTGTCTCTCCTTTCCCTCCCTGTCTCTCTGTTCCCTCTCTGTCTCTCTGTTCCCTCTCTGTGTCTCTGTTCCCTCTCTGTCTCTCTGTTTCTCTCTGTCTCTCTGTTCCCTCTCTGTCTCTCTGTTCCCTCTCTGTCTCTCTGTTCCCTCCCTGTCTCTCTGTTCGATCTCTGTCTCTCTGTTCCCTCTCTGTCTCTCTGTTCACTCCTTGTCTCTCTGTTCCCTCTCTGTCTCTCTGTTCACTCTCTGTCTCTCTGTTCACTCCTTGTCTCTCTGTTCCCTCTCTGTCTCTCTGTTTCTCTCTGTCTCTCTGTTCCCTCTCTGTCTCTCTGTTCCCTCCCTGTCTCTCTGTTCCCTCTCTGTCTCTCTGTTCCCTCTCTGTGTCTCTGTTCCCTCTCTGTCTCTCTGTTTCTCTCTGTCTCCCTGTTCCCTCCCTGTCTCTCTGTTCCCTCTCTGTCTCTCTGTTTCTCTCTGTCTCTCTGTTTCTCTCTGTCTCTCTGTTCCCTCTCTGTCTCTCTGTTCCCTCTCTGTCTCTCTGTTCCCTTTCTGTCTCCCTCTTCCCTCCCTGTCTCTCTGTTCCCTCTCTGTCTCTCTGTTCCCTACCTGTCTCTCTGTTCACTCTCAGTGTCTCTGTTCCCTCTCTGTCTCTCTGTTCCCTCTCCCTCTCTTCCCTCTCTGTGTCTCTGTTCCCTCTCTGTCTCTCTTTTCCCTCTCTGTCTCTCTGTTCCCTCTCCCTCTGTTCCATCTCTGTCTCTCTGTTCCCTCTCATTCTCTGTCCCCTCCCTTTCTCTCTGTTCCCTACCTGTCTCTCTGTTCACTCTCTGTCTCTCTGTACCCTCTCTGTCTCTCTGTTCCCTGTCTCTCGCTGTTCCCTGTCTGTCTCTCTGTTCCCTCTCTGTTTCTCTCATCGCTCCCTGTCTCTCTGTTCTCTCCCTTTCTCTCTATCCCTCTCTGTCTCTCTGTTCGATCTCTGTCTCTCTGTTCCCTCTCTGTCTCTCTGTTCACTCCTTGTCTCTCTGTTCCCTCTCTGTCTCTCTGTTCACTCCTTGTCTCTCTGTTCCCTCTCTCTCTCTCTGTTCCCTCTCTGTCTCTCTGTTCCCTCTCTGTGTCTCTGTTCCCTCTCTCTCTCACTGTTCCCTCTCTATCTCTCTGTTCCCTCTCTGTCTCTCTGTTCCCTCCCTGTCTCTCTGTTCCCTCTCTGTCTCTCTGTTCCCTCTCTCTCTCTCTGTTCCCTCTCTGTCTCTCTGTTTCTCTCTGTCTCTCTGTTCCCTCTCTGTCTCTCTGTTCCCTCCATTCTCACTGTTCCCTCTCTGTCTCTCTGTTCCCTTTCTGTCTCTCTCATCGCTCCTTGTCTCTCTGTTCCCTCTCTCTCTCTCTGTTCCCTCTCTGTCTCTCTGTTCCCTCTCTGTCTCTCTGTTCCCTCTCTCTCTCTCTGTTCACTCTCTGTCTCTCTGTTCACTCCTTGTCTCTCTGTTCCCTCTCTGTCTCTCTGTTCCCTCTCTGTCTCTCTGTTCCCTCTCTGTCTCTCTGTTCCCTCCCTGTCTCTCTGTTCCCTCTCTGTCTCTCTGTTCCCTCTCTCTCTCTCTGTTCCCTCTCTGTCTCTCTGTTCCCTCCCTGTCTCTCTGTTCCCTCTCTGTCTCTCTGTTCCCTCTCTGTGTCTCTGTTCCCTCTCTGTCTCTCTGTTTCTCTCTGTCTCTCTGTTCCCTCTCTGTCTCTCTGTTCCCTCCATTCTCACTGTTCCCTCTCTGTCTCTCTGTTCCCTCTCTGTGTCTCTGTTCCCTCTCTGTCTCTCTGTTTCTCTCTGTCTCTCTGTTCCCTCTCTATCTCTCTGTTCCCTCTCTGTCTCTCTGTTCCCTCCCTGTCTCTCTGTTCCCTCTCTGTCTCTCTGCTCCCTCTCTGTGTCTCTGTTCCCTCTCTGTCTCTCTGTTTCTCTCTGTCTCTCTGTTCCCTCTCTGTCTCTCTGTTCCCTCCATTCTCACTGTTCCCTCTCTGTCTCTCTGTTCCCTTTCTGTCTCTCTCATCGCTCCTTGTCTCTCTGTTCCCTCTCTCTCTCTCTGTTCCCTCTCTGTCTCTCTGTTCCCTCTCTGTCTCTCTGTTCCCTCTCTCTCTCTCTGTTCACTCTCTGTCTCTCTGTTCACTCCTTGTCTCTCTGTTCCCTCTCTGTTTCTCTGTTCCCTCTCTGTCTCTCTGTTCCCTCTCTGTCTCTCTGTTCCCTCCCTGTCTCTCTGTTCCCTCTCTGTCTCTCTGTTCCCTCTCTCTCTCTCTGTTCCCTCTCTGTCTCTCTGTTCCCTCCCTGTCTCTCTGTTCCCTCTCTGTCTCTCTGTTCCCTCTCTGTGTCTCTGTTCCCTCTCTGTCTCTCTGTTTCTCTCTGTCTCTCTGTTCCCTCTCTGTCTCTCTGTTCCCTCCATTCTCACTGTTCCCTCTCTGTCTCTCTGTTCCCTCTCTGTGTCTCTGTTCCCTCTCTGTCTCTCTGTTTCTCTCTGTCTCTCTGTTCCCTCTCTGTCTCTCTGTTCCCTCTCTTCTCTCTGTTCCCTCTCTGTCTCTCTGTTCCCTCTCTGTGTCTCTGTTCCCTCTCTGTCTCTCTGTTTCTCTCTGTCTCTCTGTTCCCTCTCTGTCTCTCTGTTCCCTCCATTCTCACTGTTCCCTCTCTGTCTCTCTGTTCCCTTTCTGTCTCTCTCATCGCTCCCTGTCTCTCTGTTCCCTCTCTGTCTCTCTGTTCGATCCCTGTCTCTCTGTTCTCTCCCTTTCTCTCTGTTCCCTCTCTGTCTCTCTGTTCGATCTCTGTCTCTCTGTTCCCTCTCTGTCTCTCTGTTCACTCCTTGTCTCTCTGTTCCCTCTCTGTCTCTCTGTTCACTCCTTGTCTCTCTGTTCCCTCTCTCTCTCTCTGTTCACTCTCTGTCTCTCTGTTCACTCCTTGTCTCTCTGTTCCCTCTCTGTCTCTCTGTTCCCTCTCTCTCTCTCTGTTCCCTCTCTGTCTCTCTGTCTCTCTGTCTCTCTGTTCCCTCTCTGTCTCTCTGTTCCCTCTCTGTCTCTCTGTTCCCTCTCTGTCTCTCTGTTCCCTCTCTGTCTCTCTGTTTCTCTCTGTCTCTCTGTTCCCTCTCTGTCTCTCTGTTCCCTCCCTGTCTCTCTGTTCGATCTCTGTCTCTCTGTTCCCTCTCTGTCTCTCTGTTCACTCCTTGTCTCTCTGTTCCCTCTCTGTCTCTCTGTTCACTCTCTGTCTCTCTGTTCACTCCTTGTCTCTCTGTTCCCTCTCTGTCTCTCTGTTTCTCTCTGTCTCTCTGTTCCCTCTCTGTCTCTCTGTTCCCTCTCTGTCTCTCTGTTCCCTCTCTGTCTCTCTGTTCCCTCTCTGTCTCTCTGTTCCCTCTCTGTCTCTCTGTTCCCTCTCTGTCTCGCTGCTCACTCCCTGTCTCTCTGTTCCCTCTCTGTCTCTCTGTTCCCTCCATTCTCACTGTTCCCTTTCTGTCTCCCTGTTCCCTCTCTGTCTCTCTGTTCCCTCTCTGTCTCCCTGTTCGATCTCTGTCTCTCTGTTAACTCACTGTCTCTCTGTTCGATCTCTGTCTCTCTGTTAACACACTGTCTCTCTGTTCCCTCTCTCTCTCTCTGTTCACTCTCTGTCTCTCTATTCTCTCTCTGTCTCTCTGTTCACTCCCTGTCTCTCAGTTCCCTCCCTGTCTCTGTTTCTCTCTGTTCCCTCTCTGTCTCTCTGTTCCATCTCTGTCTCTCTGTTCACTCTCTGTCTCTCTGTTCCATCTCTGTCTCTCTGTTCACTCTCTGCCTCTCTGTTCCCGCTCTGTCTCTCTGTCCCCGCTCTGTCTCCCTGTTCCCTCTCTGTCTCTCTGTTCCCTCTCTTACTCTCTGTTCGCTCCCTGTCTCTCTGTTCCCTCTCTTTCTCTCTGTTCCCTCTCTGTCTATCTTTTAACTCTCTGTCTCTCTGTTCCCTCCCTGTCTCTCTGTTCCCTCTCTGTCTCTCTGTTCTCTCTCTGTCTCTCTGTTCTCTCTCTGTCTCTCTTTTCCATCTCTCTCTATGTGTTCCCTCTCCGTCACCCTGTTCCCTCTCTGTCACCCTGTTCCCTATCTGTCTCTCTGTTCCGTCTCTGTCTCTCTGTTCCCTCACTCTATCTCAGTTCTCCCTCTTTCTCTCTGTTCCCTCCCTTTCTCTCTGTTCCCTCTCTGTCTCTCTGTTCCCTCTCTGTCTCTCTGTTCCCTCTCTGTCTCTTTGTTCCCTCTCTGTCTCTCTGTTCCCTCTCTGTCTCTCTGTTCCATCTCTGTCTCTCTGTTCCATCTCTGTCTCTCTGTTCCCTCTCTGTCTCTCTGTTCCATCTCTGTCTCTCTGTTCCCTCCCTGTCTCTCAGTTCCCTACCTGCCTCTCTGTTCACTCTCTGTATCTCTGTTCCCTGTCTGTCTCTCTGTTCCCTCTCTGTCTCTCTGTTCCATCCCTATCTCTCTGTTCCCTCTCTGTCTCTCTGTTCCCTCCCTGTCTCTCTGTTTCTCTCTGTCTCTCTGTTCCCTCTCTGTCTCTCTATTCCCTCTCTGTCTCTCTGTTCCCTCCCTCTCTCTCTGTTCCCTCTCTGTCTCCCGGTTCTCTCCCTGTGTCTCTGTTCCCTCTCTGTCTCTCTGTTCCCTCTCTGTCTCTCTGTTCCCTCTCTGTCTCTCTTTTCCATCTCTCTCTATCTGTTCCCTTTCTGTCACCCTGTTCCCTCTATGTCACCCTGTTCCCTCTCTGTCTCTCTGT
This sequence comes from Carcharodon carcharias, assembly GCF_017639515.1. NCBI lineage: Eukaryota > Metazoa > Chordata > Chondrichthyes > Lamniformes > Lamnidae > Carcharodon > Carcharodon carcharias. The sequence continues at coordinate 874,440 of NC_054506.1, forward strand.
TCCGTTTCTGTCTCTCTGTTCTCTCACTCTATCTCTGTTCTCCCTCTTTCTCTCTGTTCCCTCCCTTGCTATCTGTTCCCTCTCTCTCTCTCTCTGTTACATCTCTGTCTCTCTGTTCCCTCTCTATCTCTCTGTTCCCTCTCTGTCTCTCTGTTCCCTCCCTGTCACTCTGTTCCCTCTCTGTCTCTCTGTTTCCTCTCTGTCTCTTTGTTCCCTCCCTCTGTCTGTACCCTCTCTGTCTCCCTCTTCCCTCTCTGTCTCTCTGTTCCCTCTCTGTCTCTCTGTTCCATATCTGTCTCATATGATCCATCTCTGTCTCTCTGTTCCCTCCCTGTCTCTCAGTTCCCTCCCTGTCTCTCTGTTCCCTACTTGTCTCTCTGTTTACTCTCAGTGTCTCTGTTCCCTCGCTGTCTCTCTGTTCCATCTCTCTCTCTGTTCCCTCCCTGTCTCTCTGTTCCCTACCTGTCTCTTCACTCTCTGTCTCTCTGTTCCCTCTCTGTCTCTCTGTTCCCTCTCTGTCTCTCTGTTCCCTCACTCTATCTCTGTTCTCCCTCTTTCTCTCTGTTCCCTCCCTTTCTCTCTGTTCCCTCTCACTTTCTGTCCCCTCCCTGTCTCTCTGTTCCCTACCTGTCTCTCTATTCAATCTCTGTCTCTCTGTACCCTCTCTGTCTCTCTGTTCCCTCTCTCTCTCTGTTCCCTGTCTGTCTCTCTTATCCCTCTCTCTCTGTTCCCTCTCTGTCTCTCTGTTCCCTCTCTGTCTCTCTGTTCCCTCTCTCTCTGTTCCCTCTCTGTCTCTCTGTTCCCTCTCTGTCTCTCTGTTCCCTCTCTGTCTATCTGTTCCATCTCTGTCTCTCTTTTCCCTCTCTGTCTCTCTGTTCCCTTGTGTATCTCTCTGTTCCCTTCCTGTGTCTCTGTTCGCTCTCTGTCTCTCTGTTCCCTCCCTGTCTCTCTGTTCCTCCCTGTCTCTCTGTTCCCTCCCTGTCTCTCTGTTCCCTCTCTGTCTCTGTTTCTCTCTGTTCCCTCTCTGTCTCTCTGTTCCGTCTCTGTCTCTTTGTTAACTCACTGTCTCTCTGATCCCTCTCTGTCTCTCTGTTCACTCTCTGTCTCTCTATTCTCTCTCTGTCTCTCTGTTCACTCTCTGTCTCTCTGTTCACTCCCTGTCTCTCAGTTCCCTCCCTGTCTCTGTTTCTCTCTGTTCCCTCTCTGTCTCTCTGTTCCATCTCTGTCTCTCTGTTCACTCTCTCTCTCTCTGTTCCCTCTCTGTCTCTCTGCTCAATCCCTGTCTCTCTGTTCCCTCTCTGTATCTCTGTTCCCTCTCTGTCTCTCTGTTCCCTCTCTTACTCTCTGTTCACTCCCTGTCTCTCTGTTCCCTCTCTGTCTCTCTGTTCCCACTCTGTCTCCCTGTTCCCTCTCTCTCTCTCTGTACACTCTCTGTCTCTCTGTTCCCTCCCTGTCCCTCTATCTCTCTGTTCTCTCTCTGTCTCTCTGTTCCATCTCTGTCTCTCTGTTCACTCTGTGTCTCTCTGTTCCCTCTCTGTCTCTCTGTTCATTCCCTGTCTCCCTGTTCCCTCTCTGTCTCTGTTCCCTATGTCTCTCTGTTCCCTCTCTGTCTCTCTCTTCCCTCCCTGTCTGTCTGTTCCCTCTCTGTCTCTCTGTTCCCTCTCTGTCTCTCTGTTCCCTCCCTGTCTCTCTGTTCCCTCCGTGTCTCTCTGTTCCCTCCCTGTCTCCCTGTTCCCTCTCTATGTCTCACTTCCCTCTCTGTCTCTCTGTTCCCTCTCTATCTCTCTCTGTTCCCTCTCTGTCTCCCTTTTCCCTATCTGTCTCTCTGTTCCCTCAATTTCTCTCTGTTCCCTATCTGTCTCTCTGTTCCCTATCTGTCTCTCTGTTCACTCTCTGACTCTCTGTTCCCTGTCTGTCTCTCTGTTCCCTCTCTGTCTCTCTGTTCCCTCTCTGTCTCTGTTCCCTCTCAGTCTCTCTTATACCTCTCTCTCTCTTCCCTCTCTGTCTCTCTGTTCCCTCCCTGTCTCTCTGTTCCCTTTCTGTCTCTCTGTTCCCTCCCTGTCTCTGTGTTTCTCTCAGTCTCTCTGTTCCCTCTCTGTCTCTCTATTCCATCTCTGTCTCTCTGTTTCCTCCCTCTCTCTCTGTTCCCTCACTGTCTCCCTGTTCTCTCCCTGTCTCTCTGTTCCCTCTCTGTCTCTCTGTTCCATCTCTGTCTCTCTGTTCCCTCCCTGTCTCTCAGTTCCCTCCATGTCTATCTGTTTCTCTCTGTCTCTCTGTTGGCTCTCGTCTCTCTATTCCCTCTCTGTCTCTCTGTCCCCTCCCTCTCTCTCTGTTCCCTCTCTGTGTCTTTGTTCCCTCCTTGTCTCTCTGTTTCCTCTCTGTCTCTCTGTTCCCTCTCTGTCTCTCTGTTCCCTCTCTGTCTCTCTGTTCCCTCCCTTTATCTCTGTCCCCTCTCTGTCTCCCTGTTCCCTCTCTGTCTCTCTGTTCCCTCTCTGTCTCTCTTTTCCCTCTCTGTCTCTCTGTTCCCTCCCTGACTCTTTGTTCCCTCTCTGTCTCTCTGTTCCCTCTCTGTCTCTCTGTTCCCTCTCTGTCTCTCTGTTCCCTCTCTGTCTCTCTGTTTCCTCTCTGTCTCTCTGTTCCCTCTCTTTGTCTCTGTTCCCTCTCTGTCTCTCTGTTCCCTCTCTGTCTCTCTTTTCCCTCTCCGTCTCTCTTTTCCCTCTCTGTCTCTCTGTTCGCTCTCTGTCTCTCTGTTCCCTCTCTGTGTCTCTGTTGCCTCTCTGTCTCTCTTTTCCCTTTCTGTCTCTCTGTTCCCTCTCTGTGTCTCTGTTCCCTCTCTGACTCACTTTTCCCTCTCTGTCTCTCTGTTCCCTCGCTGTCTCTCTGTTCCCTCCCTTTCTCTCTGTTCCCTCCCTGTCTCTCTGTTCCCTCTCTGTCTCTCTGTTCCCTCTCTGTGTCTCTGTTCCCTCTCTGTCTCTCTGATCCCTCTCTGACTCTCTGCTCCCTCCCTGTCTCTCTGTTCCCTCTGTGTCTCCCTGTTCCCTCTCTGTCTCTCTGTTCCCTCCCTGACTCTCTGTTCCCTCTCTGTCTCTCTGTTCCCGTTTGTCTCTCTTTTCCCTCCTTGTCTCTCTGTTCTATCTCTATTCCTCTGTTCCCTCTCTCTCCCACCATCTCTCTGCTCCATCTCTTTCCCTATCCTTTTCTTTTCTCACAACCACCCTCCATCATCCTCTCTCTCACTTTCCACCTCTGTCCCTCCATCTATCCTCACTGCCCTCCTTCTCCGCACCCTCTGCCTGTGCTCCCTCTGTACGCCTTCCCCGCTGAACCCCTCCCCCTCTGTACCGCTCCTCCTCTGTTCCTGTCCCATGCGCTATCCCCCCCTTCTCTACACCGCCCCCTCTGTACCACTCCCACTCTGTACACCACCACCTCTGTACCCCTCACCCTATGTACCACTCCCCCTCTGTACCCCTCCTACTCTGAACCCCTCCCCCTCTGTACCTCTACCCCTCTGTTCCACTCCCCCTTTTTACCCCTCCCCCTCTGTACCCCTCCCAGACTCTATCACTCCCCTCTGGGAATGTTTGATGGGGACGGTGTAGAGGGAACTTTACTCTGTATCTAACCCCGTGCTGTACCTGTCCTGGGAGTGTTTGATGGGGTAGGGTGTAGAGGGAGATTTACTCTGTATCTAACCCCGTGCTGTACCTGTCCTGGGAGTGTTAGATGAGGACGGTGTAGAGGGAGATTTACTCTGTATCTAACCCCGTGCTGTACCTGTCCTGGGAGTGTTTGATGGGGACGGTGTAGAGGGAGATTTACTCTGTATCTAACCCCGTGCTGTACCTGTCCTGGGAGTGTTTGATGGGGACGGTGTAGAGGGAGATTTGCTCTATATCTAACCCCGTGCTGTACCTGTCCTGGGAGTGTTTGACGGGGACAGTGTAGAGGGAGCTTTACTCTGTATCTAACCCTGTGCTGTACCTGTCCTGGGAGTGTTTGATGGGGACGGTGTAGAGGGAGATTTACTCTGTATCTAACCCCGTGCTGTACCTGTCCTGGGAGTGTTTGATGGGGACGGTGTAGAGGGATATTTACTCTGTATCTAACCCCGTGCTGTACCTGTCCTGGGAGTGTTTGATGGGGACGGTGTAGAGGGAGGTTTACTCTGTATCTAACCCCGTGCTGTACCTGTCCTGGGAGTGTTTGATGGGGACGGTGTAGAGGGAGATTTACTCTGTATCTAACCCCGTGCTGTACCTGTCCTGGGAGTGTTTGATGGGGGAGGGTGTAGAGGGAGATTTACTCTGTATCTAACCCCGTGCTGTACCTGTCCTGGGAGTGTTTGATGGGGACAGTGTAGAGGGAGATGTACTCTGTATCTAACCCCGTGCTGTACCTGTCCTGGGAGTGTTTGATGGGGACGGTGTAGAGGGAGGTTTACTCTGTATCTAACCCCGTGCTGTACCTGTCCTGGGAGTGTTTGATGGGGACGGTGTAGAGGGAGATTTACTCTGTATCTAACTCCGTGCTGTATCTGTCCTGGGAGTGTTTGATGGGGACAGTGTAGAGGGAGATTTACTCTGTATCTAACCCCATGCTGTACCTGTCCTGGGAGTGTTTGATGGGGACAGTGTAGAGGGAGATTTACTCTGTATCTAACCCCGTGCTGTACCTGTCCTGGGAGTGTTTGATGGGGACGGTGTAGAGGGAGATTTACTCTGTATCTAACCCCGTGCTGTATCTGTCCTGTGTCTAACTTCTCGCTCTCTCTCCCTCTCTCTTTCTCTGTAGGTCTGCCCCCGCACAAGGTGCTCCGGCCCCAGAAGTCCTCGATGGTCAAGGAGCGGCCCCTGGAGGTCAACCTGGGGGACCCCCTCCGCCTCCTCCTAACACTACCAGTAACCGGAGACTACAGCAGACACAGGCCCAGGTGGAAGAGGTAGGTTCACAGCTTCAGGAGCCGGGTTTGGGGGGGGTGCGGGGCGATGGGAATCGATGGAACGCCCGAGAGGCTAGGATTGGAGGATGGCAGAGATCTCGGAGGTTGGTAGGAGTTTACACAGATAGGGAGGGGTGTAGGGGCTGGAGGAGGTTACAGAGATAGGGAGGGGTGTAGGGGGCTGGAGGAGGTTACAGAGATAGGGAGGGTTGTAGGGGCTGGAGGAGGTTACAGAGATAGGGAGTGGTGTAGGGGCTGGAGGAGGTTACAGAGATAGGGAGGGATGTAGGGGCTGGAGGTGGTTACAGAGATAGGGAGGGGTGTAGGGGCTGGAGGTGGTTACAGAGATAGGGAGGGGTGTAGGGGCTGGAGGTGGTTACAGAGATAGGGAGGGGTGTAGGGGCTGGAGGAGGTTACAGAGATAGGGAGGGGCGTAGGGGCTGGAGGTGGTTACACAGATAGGGAGGTGTGTAGGGGCTGGAGGAGGTTATAGAAGGTGATGAAAGATTTGAAAACACGGAGGGTGAATTATGACCTCGAGCTGAGTCCGGACTGTGTGCAGGTCTGTTTCAGTGACCTCAGGGAGTCCGGAGGGTGAGTGGGACTCAGTTCGGTTGTTGAAGTTCAGAAAGTTCTGAACAGCCAGGAGAGCTGGGGGTCTCGTCGATTCTGGAGGTCAGGAAGTGGCAACACATGTTGTAAAGGTGACAGAGAGTTAGAAATTAAATCAAAGAGTTTGTGTGCAACATGTTTTCAATGAGTTAGACCACACTCGGAGCACCGTGCACAGTTCCGGTCTCTGTATCCCCCCTCAGTTGGAGACTGCAGGGGCTTTTGCCGCCAGGGTTTGGTTTGGGAGGGATGTGGGCTCATCGATTGCGGGGTGAATTTTTGGGTGGACCGGTGTTTGGTGTGTGTGTGGTTTGTCTCTCTCAGTCCTCCTCTCACTCGCTCCCTCGCTCTGGTTGCAGGTTGTGGATATAATGAGGGTGAATGTTAATAAGGTGCTGCAGAGAGATGAGATGCTTTCAGAACTCGATGACCGTGCTGATGCTTTGCAAGCTGGGGCCTCGCAGTTCGAGAGCAGTGCTGCCAAACTCAAACGGAAATTCTGGTGGAAAAACTGTAAGGTCTGTGCTGGTCCCTCTCTCCGCCCCACACTCGCTCGCTCGCTCCCTCTCTCCGCCCCACACTCACTCGCTCGCTCTCTCTCTCTCCGCCCCACACTCACTCGCTCGCTCTCTCTCTCTCCGCCCCACACTCACTCGCTCGCTCCCTCTCTCTCCGCCCCACACTCACTCGCTCGCTCTCTCTCTCTCTCCGCCCCACACTCACTCGCTCGCTCTCTCTCTCTCCGCCCCACACTCACTCACTCGCTCACTCTCACCATCCCACACTCACTCGCTCCCTCTCTCTCTGCCCCACACTCACTCACTCACTCTCTCTCTCTCCGCCCCACACTCACTCGCTCGCTCTCTCTCTCTGCCCCACACTCACTCGCTCGCTCTCTCTCTCTCCGCCCCACACTCACTCACTCGCTCCCTCTCCCCGCCCCACACTCACTCGCTCCCTCCCTCTCTCCGACCCTCACTCACTCACTCGCTCACTCTCACCATCCCACACTCACTCGCTCCCTCTCTCCAACCCACACCCACTCGCTCCCTCTCTCCAACCCACACTCACTCGCTCCCTCTCTGCGCCCCACACTCACTCGCTCCCTCTCTCCATCCCAAACTCACTCGCTCCCTCTCTCCATCCCACACTCACTCACTCCCTCTCTCCATCCCTCACTCACTCGCTCCCTCTCTCCGCCCCACAATCACTCACTCGCTCCCTCTCTCCGCCCCAAACTCAATCACTCCCTCTCTCTGCCCCATAAATACTCCCTCTCTCCGCCCTACACTCACTCGCTCCATCTCTCCGCCCCACAGTCACTCACTCCCTCTCTCCAACCCACACCCACTAGCTCTCTCTCTCCATCCCACACTCACTTGCTCCCTCTCTCCATCCCGCACTCACTCACTCCCTCTCTCCATCCCACACTCACTCACTCCCTCTCTCCATCCCACACTCACTTGCTCCCTCTCTCCATCCCGCACTCACTCACTCCCTCTCTCCGCACCACACTCACTCACTCCCTCTCTCCATCCCACACTCACTCACTCCCTCTCTCCAACCCACACCCACTAGCTCTCTCTCTCCATCCCACACTCACTCACTCCCTCTCTCCATCCCACACTCACTCACTCCCTCTCTCCAACCCACACCCACTAGCTCTCTCTCTCCATCCCACACTCACTCGCTCCCTCTCTCCATCCCACACTCACTCGCTCACTCCCTCTCTCCGCCCCATACTCACTCGCTCCCTCTCTCAATCCCACACTCACTTGCTCCCTCTCTCTGCCCCACACTCACTCGCTCCCTCTCTCCATCCCACACTCACTCACTCGCTCCCTCTCTCCATCCCACACTCACTCGCTCCCTCTCTCCACCACACACTCAATCACTCCCTCTCTCCGCCCAACACTCACTCACTCCCTCTCTCCGCTCCACCCTCACTCGCTCCCTCTCTTAATCCCACACTCACTCACTCCCTCTCTCCATCCCACACTCACTCGCTCCCTCTTTCCATCCCACACTCACTCGCTCCCTCTCTCCATCCCACACTCACTTGCTCCCTCTCTCCGCCCCACACTCACTCGCTCCCTCTCTCCATCCCACACTCACTTGCTCCCTCGCTCCACCCCACACTCACTCACTCGCTCCCTTTCTCCGCCCCACACACACTCGCTCCCTCTCTCCACCCCACACTCACTCGCTCCCTCTCTCCACCCCACACTCACTCGCTCTCTCTCTCCATCCCACACTCACTTGCTCACTCTTTCCATCCCACACTCACTCACTCCCTCTCTCCATCCCACACTCACTCACTCCCTCTCTCTGCCCCACACTCACTCACTCCCTCTCTCCATTCCACACTCACTCGCTCTCTCTCTCCATTCCACACTCACTCGCTCTCTCTCTCCGCCCCACACTCACTCGCTCCCTCTCTCCCCCCGACACTCACTCGCTCCCTCTCTCCATCCCACACTCACTCACTCACTCTCTCCAACCCACAGTCACTCACTCCCTCACTCCATCGCACACTCACTCACTCGCTCCCTCACTCCGCCCCACACTCAATCGCTCCCTCACTCCGCCCCACACTCAATCGCTCCCTCACTCCGCCCCACACTCAATCGCTCCCTCACTCCGCCCCACACTCAATCGCTCCCTCACTCCGCCCCACACTCACTCACTCCCTCTCTCCATCCCACACACACTCGCTCCCTCGCTCTGCCCCTCACTCACTCACTCGATCCCTCTCTCCGCCACACACTCACTCGCTCCCTCTCTCCATCCCACACTCACTCGCTCCCTCTTTCCATCCCACACTCACTCGCTCACTCTCTCCGCCCCACACTCACTCACTCGCTCCCTCTCTCCGCCCCACACTCACTCGCTCCCTCTCTCCATCCCACACTCACTCGCTCCCTCTCTCCATCCCACACTCACTCACTCCCTCTCTCCAGCTCACACTCACTCACTCGCTCCCTCTCTCCGCCCCACACTCACTCACTCCCTCTCTCTCTCCACCCCACAAACACTCGCTCCCTCTCTCCATCCCACACTCACTCACTCGCTCCCTCTCTCCATCCCACACTCACTCACTCGCTCCCTCTCTCCATCCCACACTCACTCACTCGCTCCCTCTCTCCATCCCACACACACTCGCTCCCTCTCTCCATCCCACACTCACTCACTCGCTTCCTCTCTCCATCCCACACTCACTCGCTCCCTCTCTCCATCCCACACACACTCGCTCTCTCTCTGCCCCACACTCACTCACTCCCTCTCTCTGCCCCACACTCACTCGCTCCCTCGCTCTGCCCCTCACTCACTCACTCGATCCCTCTCTCCGCCACACACTCACTCGCTCCCTCTCTCCATCCCACACACACTCGCTCCCTCGCTCTGCCCCTCACTCACTCACTCGATCCCTCTCTCCGCCACACACTCACTCGCTCCCTCTCTCCATCCCACACACACTCGCTCCCTCTCTCCGCCCCACACTCACTCGATCCCTCTCTCCGCCACACACTCACTCGCTCCCTCTCTCCATCCCACACTCACTCGCTCCCTCTTTCCATCCCACACTCACTCGCTCCCTCTCTCCATCCCACACTCACTCACTCGCTCCCTCTCTCCATTCCACACTCACTCGCTCCCTCTCTCCATCCCACACTCACTCACTCGCTCCCTCTCTCCATTCCACACTCACTCACTCGCTCCCTCTCTCCATCCCACACTAACTCACTCCCTCTCTCCATCCCACACTCACTCGCTCCCTCTCTCCGCCCCACACTCACTCACACCCTCTCTCCGCGCCACACTCACTCGCTCCTTCACTCCACCCACACTCACTCACTCTCTCTCCGCCCCACACTCACTCACTCGCTCCCTTTCTCCGTCCCACACTCACCCTCTCCCTCTCTCCATCCCACACTAACTCACTCGCTCCCTCTCTCCGCCCCACACTCACTCGCTCCCTCTCTCCGCCCCACACTCACTCGCTCCCTCTCTGCGTCCCACACTCACTCACACCCTCTCTCCATCCCAAACTCACTCACTCCCTCTCTCCGCCCCAAACTCACTCACACCCTCTCTCCATCCCAAACTCACTCACTCCCTCTCTCCGCCCCAAACTCACTCACTCCCTCTCTCCGCCCCACACACACTCGCTCCCTCTCTCCATCCCACACTCACTCGCTCCCTCTCTCCATCCCACACTCACTCGCTCCCTCTCTCCATCCCACACTCACTCGCTCCCTCTCTCCATCCCACACTCACTTGCTCGTTCCCTCTCTCCGCCCCACACTCACTCGCTCCCTCTCTCCATCCCACACTCACTCGCTCCCTCTCTCCGCCCCACACACACTCGCTCCCTCTCTCCATCCCACACTCACTCACTCGCTCCCTCTCTCCGCCCCACACTCACTCACTCGCTCTCTCCATCCCACACTCACTCGCTCCCTCTCTCCGCCCCACACTCACTCACTCGATCCCTCTCTCCGCCGCACATTCATTTGTTCCATCTCGCCATCCCACTCTCACTCACTCCCTCTCTCCATCGCACACTCACCCACTCACTCCCTCTCTCCACCCCACACTCAATCACTCCCTCTCGCTGCTCGACACTCGCTCGCTCCCTTTCTCCGCTCCACCCTCACTCGCTCCCTCTCTCCATCCCACACTCACTCACTCCCTCTCTCCATCCCACACTCACTCACTCCCTCTCTCCATCCCACACTCACTCACTCCCTCTCTCCTTCCCACACTCACTCACGCACTCCCTCTCTCCGCCCCACACTCACTCACTCCCTCACTCCGCCCCACACTCACTTGCTCCCTTTCTCTGCCCCACACTCACTCACACCCTCTCTCCACCCCACACTCACTCACTCCCTCACTCCGCCCCACACTCACTTGCTCCCTCTCTCCGCCCCACACTCACTCACTTGCTCTCTCCATCCCACACACACTCGCACCCTCGCTCCACCCCACACTCACTCACTCGCTCGATCCCACTCTCCGCCCCACACTCACTCGCTCCCTCTCTCCGCCCCAGACTCACTCACTTGCTCTCTCCATCCCACACACACTCGCTCCCTCGCTCCGCCCCACACTCACTCACTCGATCCCTCTCTCCGCCGCACACTCACTCGCTCCCTCTATCCATCCCACACTCACTCGCTCGTTCCCTCTCTCCACCACACACTCATTCCCTCTCTCGCCCCACACTCACTCACTCCCTCTCTCCATCCCACACTCACTTGCTCACTCTCTCCATCCCACACTCACTTGCTCACTCTCTCCATCCCACACTCACTTGCTCACTCTCTCCATCCCACACTCACTCGCTCCCTCTCTCCATCCCACACTCACTCATTCCCTCTCTCCTTCCCACACTCACTCATGCACTCCCTCTCTCCGCCCCACACTCACTCACTCCCTCTCTCCGCCCCATACTCAATCGCTCCCTCTCTCCATCCCAAACTCACTCACTCGCTCTCTCCATCCCACACACACTCGCACCCTCGCTCCGCCCCCCACTCATTCACTCGCTCCCTCTATCCATCCCACACTCACTCGCTCGTTCCCTCTCTCCACCACACACTCACTCCCTCTCTCGCCCCACACTCACTCACTCCCTCTCTCCATCCCACACTCACTTGCTCACTCTCTCCATCCCACACTCACTCGCTCCCTCTCTCCATCCCACACTCACTCGCTCCGTCTCTCCAACCCACACTCACTTGCTCCCTCTCTCCATCCCACACTCACTCATTCCCTCTCTCCTTCCCACACTCACTCACTCCCTCTCTCCGCCCCACACTCACTCACTCCCTCTCTCCGCCCCATACTCAATCGCTCCCTCTCTCCATCCCAAACTCACTCACTCCCTCTCTCCATCCCACACACACTCGCACCCTCGCTCCATCCCACACTTACTCGCTCCCTTTCTCCATCCCACACTCACTCACTCCCTTTCTCCGCCCCACACTCACTCACTCTCTCTCTCCGCCCCACACTCACTCACTCCCTCTCTCCATTCCACACTCTCTCGCTCCCTCTCTCTGCCCCACACTCACTCGCTCCCTCTCTCCATCCCACACTCACTCACTCTCTCTCTCCGCCCCACACTCACTCGCTCCCTCTCTCCATCCCACACTCACTCACTCTCTCTCTCCGCCCCACACTCACTCACTCTCTCTCTCCGCCCCACACTCACTCACTCTCTCTCTCTCCGCCCCATACTCACTCGCTCCCTCTCTCCTTCCCACACTCACTCGCTCCCTCACTCCACCCCACACTCACTCACTCGCTCCCTCTCTCCGCCCCACACTCACTCACTCGATCCCTCTCTCCGCCCCACACTCACTCACTCGATCCCTCTCTCCGCCGCGCACTCACTCGCTCCCTCTCTCCATCCCAAACTCACTCACTTGCTCTCTCCATCCCACACACACTCGCTCCCTCGCTCCGCCCCACACTCACTCACTCGCTCCCTCTCTCCATTCCACACTCACTCACTCCCTCTCTCCATCCCACACTCACTCACTCCCTCTCTCCAACTCACACTCACTCACTCCCTCTCTCCATCCCACACTCACTCGCTCCCTCTCTCCATTCCACACTAACTCGCTCCCTCTCTCCATCCCACACTCACTCGGTCCCTCTCTCCATTCCACACTAACTCGCTCCCTCTCTCCATCCCACACTCACTCACTCACTCCCTCTCTCCATCCCACACTAACTCGCTCCCTCTCTCCGGCCCACACTCACTCACTCCCTCTCTCCATTCCACACTAACTCGCTCCCTCTCTCCGGCCCACACTCACTCGCTCCCTCTCTCTGCCCCACACTCACTCACTCGCTCCCTCTCTCCATCCCACACTCACACGCTCTCTCTCTCCGCCCCACACTCACTCGCTCCCTTTCTCCGCTCCACCCTCACTCGCTCCCTCTCTCCATTCCACACTAACTCGCTCCCTCGCTCCGGCCCACACTCACTCGGTCCCTCTCTCCATCCCACACTCACTCACTCACTCCCTCTCTCCGCACCACACTCACTCACTCGCTCCCTCTCTCCATCCCACACTCACTCACTCCCTCTCTCCATCCCACACTCACTCGCTCCCTCTCTCCGCCCCACACTCACTCGCTCCCTTTCTCCGCTCCACCCTCACTCGCTCCCTCTCTCCGTCCCACACTCACTCACTCCCTCTCTCCATCCCACACTCACGCACTCCCTCTCTCCGCCCCACACTCACTCGCTCCCTCTCTCCATCCCACACTCACTCACACACTCTCTCCATCCCAAACTCACTCACACGCTCCCTCTCTCCATCCCACACTCACTCGCTCCCTCTCTCCATCCCACACTCACTCACACACTCTCTCCATCCCAAACTCACTCACTCGCTCCCTCTCTCCATCCCACAGTCACTCACACACTCTCTCCAACCCACACAAACTCGCACCCTCGCTCCGCTCCCCACTCATTCACTCGCTCCCTCTCTCCATCCCACACTCACTCACTCCATCTCTCCATCCCACGCTCACTCACTCCCTCTCTCCCCCCGACACTCACTCGCTCCGTCTCTCCGGCCCAAAGTCACTCGCTCCCTCTCTCTGCTCCACCCTCACTCACTCCCTCTCTCCATCCCACGCTCACTCACTCCCTCTCTCCGGCCCACACTCAATCGCTCCCTCTCTCCATCGCACACTCACTCGTTCCCTCTCTCCTTCCCACACTCACTCACTCGCTCCCTCTCTCCATCCAACACTCACTCACTCCCTCTCTCCGCCCCATACTCACTTGCTCCATCTCTCCATCCCGCACTCACTCACTCCCTCTCTCCATCCCACACTCACTCGCTCCCTCTCTCCATCCAACACTCACTCGCTCCCTCTCTCCATCCAACACTCACTCGCTCCCTCTCTCCAACCCACACTCCCTCGCACCCTCTCTCCATCCCAAACTTAATCGCTCCCTCTCTCCATCCGAAAGTCATACGCTCCCTCTCTCCTTCCCAAATTCAATCGCTCCCTCTCTCCGCCCCCCCACTCACTCGATCCCTCTCTCCATCCCACACTCACTCGCTCCCTCTCTCCATCCCAAACTCACTCGCTCCCTCTCTCCTCCCCACATTCACTCGCTCCATCTCTCCATCCCACACACACTCACTCCCTCTCTCCATCCCACACTCACTCACTCCCTCTCTCCAACCCACACTCACTCGCACCCTCTCTCCATCCCACACTCACTCACTCCCTCTCTCCGCCCCACACTCACTCACTCCCTCTCTCCATCCCACACTCACTCACTCCCTCTCTCCTCCCCACATTCACTCGCTCCATCTCTCCATCCCACACTCACTCTCTCCCTCTCTCCGCCCCACTCTCACTCGCACCCTCTCTCCATCGCACACTCACTCACTCTCTCCCTCTCTCCATCCCACACTCACTCACTCCCTCTCTCCGCCCCACACTCACTCACTCGCTCCCTCTCTCCATCCCACACTCACTCACTCCCTCTCTCCATCCCACACTCACTCACTCCCTCTCTCCATCCCACACTCACTCACTCCCTCTCTCCATCCCACACTCACTCACTCGCTCCCTCTCTCCATCCCACACTCACTCACTCGCTCCCTCTCTCCATCCCACACTCACTCACTCACTCCCTCTCTCCGTCCCACAGTCATTCGTTGGCTGTCTCCGCCCCACTATCACTCGCTCCCTCTCTCCATCCCACACTCACTCTCTCCCTTTATCCTCCCCACACTCACTCGCTCCCACTCACCGTTCAACACTCACTCACTCACTCACTCCATCCCACACACACTCGCTCCCTCTCTCCATCCCACACTCACTCTCTCCCTTTATCCTCCCCACACTCACTCGCTCCCACTCACCGTTCAACACTCATTCACTCACTCACTCCATCCCACACTCACTCACTCCCTCTCTCCATCCCACACTCACTCACTCCCTCTCTCCATCCCACACTCACTAACTCCCTCTCTCCATCCCACACTCACTCGCTCCCTCTCTCCACCCCACACTCACTAACTCCCTCTCTCCATCCCACACTCACTAACTCCCTCTCTCCATCCCACACTCACTCACTCCCTCTCTCCATCCCACACTCACTCACTCCCTCTCTCCATCCCACACTAACTCACTCCCTCTCTCCATCCCACACTAACTCACTCGCTCCCTCTCTCCATCCCACACTCACTCACTCGCTCCCTCTGTCCATCCCACACTAACTCGCTCCCTCTCTCCACCCCACACTCACTCGCTCCCTCTCTCCATCCCACACTCACTCACTCCCTCTCTCCATCCCACACTCACTCACTCCCTCTCTCCATCCCACACTCACTCACTCCCTTCTCCATCCCACACTCACTCACTCCCTCTCTCCATCCCACACTCACTCACTCCCTCTCTCCATCCCACACTCACTCACTCACTCCCTCTCTCCGCACCACACTCACTCGCTCCCTCTCTCCATCCCACACTCACTCACTCCCTCTCTCCATCCCACACTCACTCACTCCCTCTCTCCGCCCCACACTCGCTCCCTTTCTCCGCCCCACACTCACGCACTCCCTCTCTCCGCCCCACACTCACTCGCTCCCTCTCTCCATCCCACACTAACTCACTCCCTCTCTCCATCCCACACTAACTCACTCGCTCCCTCTCTCCATCCCACACTCACTCACTCGCTCCCTCTGTCCATCCCACACTAACTCACTCCCTCTCTCCATCCCACACTCACTCACTCACTCTCTCCATCCCACACTCACTCACTCGCTCCCTCTCTCCATCCCACACTCACTCGCTCCCTCTCTCCATCCCACACTCACTCGCTCCCTCTCTCCATCCCACACTCAATCGCTCCCTCACTCCGCCCCACACTCACTCACTCCCTCTCTCCATCCCACACTCACTCGCTCCCTCTCTCCATCCCACACTCACACGCTCCCTCTCTCCACCCCACACTCACTCACTCCCTCGCTCCGCCCCACACTCACTCACTCGATCCCTCTCTCCGCCGCACACTCACTCGCTCCCTCTCTCCATCCCACACACACTCGCTCCCTCGCTCCGCCCCACACTCACTCACTCGATCCCTCTCTCCGCCGCACACTCACTCGCTCCCTCTCTCCTTCCCAAATTCACTCGCTCCCTCTCTCCATCCCAAACTCACTCGCTCCCTCTCTCCATCCCAAACTCACTCGCTCCCTCTCTCCGCCCCACACACATTCCCTCCCTCTCTCCGCCCCACACTCACTCGCTCCCTCTCTGCGCCCCACACTCACTCGCTCCCTCTCTCCATCCCACACTCACTCGCTCCCTCTCTCCATCCCACACTCACTCGCTCCCTCTCTCCATCCCACACTCACTCGCTCGCTCTCTCTATCCCACACTCACTCGCTCCCTCTCTCCATCCCACACACACTCGCTCGCTCCCTCTCTCTGTCCCACACTCACACGCTCCCTCGCTCCACCCCACACTCACTCAATCCCTCTCTCCGTCCCACACTCACTCACTCCCTCTCTCCACACCACACTCACTCGCTCCCTCTCTCCATCCCACACTCACTCGCTCGCTCTCTCTATCCCACACTCACTCGCTCCCTCTCTCCATCCCACACACACTCGCTCGCTCCCTCTCTCTGTCCCACACTCACACGCTCCCTCGCTCCACCCCACACTCACTCAATCCCTCTCTCCGTCCCACATTCACTCGCTCGCTCTCTCTGTCACACACTCAGTCACTCACTCCCTCTCTCCATCCCACACTCACTCGCTCCCTCTCTCCGCCCCACACTCACTCAATCCCTCTCTCCGTCCCACACTCACTCACTCCCTCTCTCCACACCATACTCACTCGCTCCCTCTATCCGCCCCACACTCACTCGCTCCCTCTCTCTGTCCCACACTCACTCGCATCCTCTCTCCACCCCACACTCACTCACTCCCTCTCCCCGCACCACACTCACTCGCTCCCTCTCTCCTTCCCAAATTCACTCGCTCCCTCTCTCCATCCCAAACTCACTCGCTCCCTCTCTCCATCCCAAACTCACTCGCTCCCTCTCTCCGCCCCACACTCACTCGCTCCCTCTCTCCATCCCACACTCACTCGCTCGCTCTCTCTATCCCACACTCACTCGCTCCCTCTCTCCATCCCACACACACTCGCTCGCTCCCTCTCTCTGTCCCACACTCACACGCTCCCTCGCTCCACCCCACACTCACTCACTCCCTCTCTCCATTCCACACTCACTCCCTCACTCTCTCCACCCCACACTCACTCACTCCCTCTCTCCAGCCCACACTCACTCACTCCCTCTCTCAGCACCACACTCACTCGCTTCCTCTCTCCGTCCCACATTCACTCGCTCGCTCCCTCTGTCACACACTCACTCGCTTCCTCTCTCCGTCCCACATTCACTCGCTCGCTCCCTCTGTCACTCACTCACTCGCTTCCTCTCTCCGTCCCACATTCACTCGCTCGCTCCCTCTGTCACTCACTCACTCGCTCCCTCTCTCCATCCCACGCTCACTCGCTCCGTCTCTCCACCCAACAATCACTCACTCCCTCTTTCCGTCCCACAGTCATTCGTTGGCTGTCTCCGCCCCACACTCACTCGCTCCCTCTCTCCATACCACACTCACTCTCTCCCTTTATCCTCCCCACACTCACTCGCTCCCACTCACCGTTCAACACTCATTCACTCACTCACTCCATCCCACACTCAGTCGCTCGCTCTCTCCACCCCACACTCACTCACTCCCTCTCTCCATCCCACACTAACTCACTCCCTCTCTCCACCCCACACTCACTCACGCACTCCCTCTCTCCATCCTACACTAACTCACTCGCTCCCTCTCTCCATCCCACACTAACTCACTCGCTCCCTCTCTCCATCCCACACTAACTCGCTCCCTCTCTCCATCCCACACTCACTCGCTCCCTCTCTCCATTCCACACTAACTCGCTCCCTCTCTCCATCCCACACTCACTCGCTCTCTCTCTCCATTCCACACTAACTCGCTCCCTCTCTCCATCCCACACTCACTCGCTCCCTCTCTCCATTCCACACTAACTCGCTCCCTCTCTCCATCCCACACTCACTCGCTCCCTCTCTCCATTCCACACTAACTCGCTCCCTCTCTCCATCCCACACACACTCGCTCCCTCTCTCCATCCCACACTCACTCACTCCCTCTCTCCAACTCACACTCACTCACTCCCTCTCTCCATCCCACACTCACTCGCTCCCTCTCTCCATTCCACACTAACTCGCTCCCTCTCTCCATCCCACACTCACTCGCTCCCTCTCTCCATCCCACACTCACTCACTCCCTCTCTCTGTCCTACACTCACTCCCTCCCTCTCTCCATTCCACACTAACTCGCTCCCTCTCTCCATCCCACACTCACTCGGTCCCTCTCTCCATTCCACACTAACTCGCTCCCTCTCTCCATCCCACACTCACTCACTCACTCCCTCTCTCCATCCCACACTAACTCGCTCCCTCTCTCCGGCCCACACTCACTCACTCCCTCTCTCCATTCCACACTAACTCGCTCCCTCTCTCCGGCCCACACTCACTCGCTCCCTCTCTCCATCCCACACTCACACGCTCTCTCTCTCCGCCCCACACTCACTCGCTCCCTTTCTCCGCTCCACCCTCACTCGCTCCCTCTCTCCATTCCACACTAACTCGCTCCCTCGCTCCGGCCCACACTCACTCGGTCCCTCTCTCCATCCCACACTCACTCACTCACTCCCTCTCTCCGCACCACACTCACTCACTCGCTCCCTCTCTCCATCCCACACTCACTCACTCACTCCCTCTCTCCGCACCACACTCACTCACTCGCTCCCTCTCTCCATCCCACACTCACTCACTCCCTCTCTCCGCCCCACACTCACTCGCTCCCTTTCTCCGCTCCACACTCACTCACTCACTCCCTCTCTCCATCCCACACTCACTCGCTCCCTTTCTCCGCTCCACCCTCACTCGCTCCCTCTCTCCATCCCACACTCACGCACTCCCTCTCCCCGCCCCACACTCACTCGCTCCCTCTCTCCATCCCACGCTCACTCACTCCCTCTCTCCCCCCGACACTCACTCGCTCCGTCTCTCCGGCCCAAAGTCACTCGCTCCCTCTCTCTGCTCCACCCTCACTCACTCCCTCTCTCCATCCCACGCTCACTCACTCCCTCTCTCCGGCCCACACTCACTCACTCCCTCTCTCCATCCCACACTCACTCGCTCCCTTTCTCCGCTCCACCCTCACTCACTCCCTCTCTCCATCCCACGCTCACTCACTCCCTCTCTCCGGCCCACACTCAATCGCTCCCTCTCTCCATCGCACACTCACTCGTTCCCTCTCTCCATCCCACAGTCACTCACACACTCTCTCCATCCCACACTCACTCGCTCCCTCTCTCCGCCCCACACTCACTCGCTCCCTTTCTCCGCTCCACACTCACTCACTCGCTCCCTCTCTCCATCCAACACTCACTCACTCCCTCTCTCCGCCCCATACTCACTTGCTCCATCTCTCCATCCCACACTCACTCGCTCCCTCTCTCCATCCAACACTCACTCGCTCCCTCTCTCCATCCCGCACTCACTCGCTCCCTCTCTCCATCCAACACTCACTCGCTCCCTCTCTCCATCCCACACTCACTCGCTCCCTCTCTCCATCCAACACTCACTCGCTCCCTCTCTCCAACCCACACTCCCTCGCACCCTCTCTCCATCCCACACTCACTCGCTCCCTCTCTCCATCCCAAACTTAATCGCTCCCTCTCTCCATCCGAAAGTCATACGCTCCCTCTCTCCTTCCCAAATTCAATCGCTCCCTCTCTCCGCCCCCCCACTCACTCGATCCCTCTCTCCATCCCACACTCACTCGCTCCCTCTCTCCATCCCACACTCAGTCACTCCCTCTCTCCATCCCAAACTCACTCGCTCCCTCTCTCCATACCACACTCACTCACTCCCTTTATCCTCCCCACACTCACTCCATCCCACACTCACTCGCTCCCTCTCTCCATACCACACTCACTCTCTCCCTTTATCCTCCCCACACTCACTCGCTCCCACTCACCGTTCAACACTCACTCACTCACTCACTCCATCCCACACACACTCGCTCCCTCTCTCCATCCCACACTCACTCTCTCCCTTTATCCTCCCCACACTCACTCGCTCCCACTCACCGTTCAACACTCACTCACTCACTCACTCCATCCCACACACACTCGCTCCCTCTCTCCATCCCACACTCACTCACTCCCTCTCTCCATACCACACTCACTCTCTCCCTTTATCCTCCCCACACTCACTCGCTCCCACTCACCGTTCAACACTCATTCACTCACTCACTCCATCCCACACTCAGTCGCTCCATCTCTCCATCCCACACTCACTCGCTCCCTCTCTCCGCCCCACACTCACTCGCTCCCTCTCTCCGCCCCACACTCACTCACTCCCTCTCTCCGCCCCACACTCACTCACTCCCTCTCTCCATCCCACACTCACTAACTCCCTCTCTCCATCCCACACTCACTAACTCCCTCTCTCCATCCCACACTCACTCACTCCCTCTCTCCATCCCACACTCACTCACTCCCTCTCTCCATCCCACACTAACTCACTCGCTCCCTCTCTCCATCCCACACTCACTCACTCCCTCTCTCCATCCCACACTCACTCGCTCCCTCTCTCCACCCCACACTCACTCGCTCCCTCTCTCCATCCCACACTCACTCACTCCCTCTCTCCATCCCACACTCACTCACTCCCTCTCTCCATCCCACACTCACTCACTCCCTCTCTCCATCCCACACTCACTCACTCCCTCTCTCCATCCCACACTCACTCACTCACTCCCTCTCTCCGCACCACACTCACTCACTCCCTCTCTCCATCCCACACTCACTCACTCCCTCTCTCCGCCCCACACTCACTCCCTCTCTCCGCCCCACACTCACTCGCTCCCTCTCTCCATCCCACACTAACTCACTCCCTCTCTCCATCCCACACTAACTCACTCGCTCCCTCTCTCCATCCCACACTCACTCACTCGCTCCCTCTGTCCATCCCACACTAACTCACTCCCTCTCTCCATCCCACACTCACTCACTCACTCTCTCCATCCCACACTCACTCACTCGCTCCCTCTCTCCATCCCACACTCACTCGCTCCCTCTCTCCATTCCACACTAACTCGCTCCCTCTCTCCATCCCACACTCACTCACTCCCTCTCTCCATCCCATACTCACTCACTCCCTCTCTCCATCCCACACTCACTCACTCACTCCCTCTCTCCGCACCACACTCACTCGCTCCCTCTCTCCATCCCACACTCACTCGCTCCCTCTCTCCGCCCCACACTCACTCGCTCCCTCTCTCCATCCCACACTCACTCACTCCGTCTCTCCGGCCCAAAGTCACTCGCTCCCTCTCTCTGCTCCACCCTCACTCGCTCCCTCTCTCCATCCCGCACTCACTCGCTCCCTCTCTCCATCCAACACTCACTCGCTCCCTCTCTCCATCCCACACTAACTCGCTCCCTCTCTCCGCCCCACAATCACTTGCTCCATCTCTCCATCCCACACTCACTCACTCCCTCTCTCCAACCCACACTCACTCGCTCTCTCTCTGCCCCACACTCACTCGCTCCCTCTCTCCATCCCACACTCACTCGCTCCCTCTCTCCATCCAACACTCACTCGCTCCCTCTCTCCAACCCACACTCCCTCGCACCCTCTCTCCATCCCACACTCACTCGCTCCCTCTCTCCATCCCAAACTTAATCGCTCCCTCTCTCCATCCGAAAGTCATACGCTCCCTCTCTCCTTCCCAAATTCAATCGCTCCCTCTCTCCGCCCCCCCCACTCACTCGATCCCTCTCTCCATCCCACACTCACTCGCTCCCTCTCTCCATCCCAAACTCACTCGCTCCCTCTCTCCTCCCCACATTCACTCGCTCCATCTCTCCATCCCACACACACTCACTCCCTCTCTCCATCCCACACTCACTCACTCCCTCTCTCCAACCCACACTCACTCGCACCCTCTCTCCATCCCACACTCACTCTCTCCCTCTCTCCGCCCCACACTCACTCACTCCCTCTCTCCATCCCACACTCACTCACTCCCTCTCTCCTCCCCACATTCACTCGCTCCATCTCTCCATCCCACACTCACTCTCTCCCTCTCTCCGCCCCACTCTCACTCGCACCCTCTCTCCATCGCACACTCACTCACTCTCTCCCTCTCTCCATCCCACACTCACTCACTCCCTCTCTCCGCCCCACACTCACTCACTCGCTCCCTCTCTCCATCCCACACTCACTCACTCCCTCTCTCCATCCCACACTCACTCACTCCCTCTCTCCATCCCACACTCACTCACTCGCTCCCTCTCTCCATCCCACACTCACTCGCTCCCTCTCTCCATACCACACTCACTCTCTCCCTTTATCCTCCCCACACTCACTCGCTCCCACTCACCGTTCAACACTCACTCACTCACTCACTCCATCCCACAGACACTCGCTCCCTCTCTCCATCCCACACTCACTCTCTCCCTCTCTCCGCCCCACACTCACTCACTCCCTCTCTCCGCCCCACACACACTCGCTCCCTCTCTCCATCCCACACTCACTAACTCCCTCTCTCCATCCCACACTCACTCACTCCCTCTCTCCATCCCACACTCACTAACTCCCTCTCTCCATCCCACACTCACTCACTCCCTCTCTCCATCCCACACTCACTCACTCCCTCTCTCCATCCCACACTAACTCACTCGCTCCCTCTCTCCATCCCACACTCACTCACTCGCTCCCTCTGTCCATCCCACACTAACTCGCTCCCTCTCTCCACCCCACACTCACTCGCTCCCTCTCTCCATCCCACACTCACTCACTCCCTCTCTCCATCCCACACTCACTCACTCCCTCTCTCCATCCCACACTCACTCACTCCCTTCTCCATCCCACACTCACTCACTCCCTCTCTCCATCCCACACTCACTCACTCCCTCTCTCCATCCCACACTCACTCACTCACTCCCTCTCTCCGCACCACACTCACTCGCTCCCTCTCTCCATCCCACACTCACTCACTCCCTCTCTCCATCCCACACTCACTCACTCCCTCTCTCCGCCCCACACTCACTCCCTCTCTCCGCCCCACACTCACTCGCTCCCTCTCTCCATCCCACACTAACTCACTCCCTCTCTCCATCCCACACTAACTCACTCGCTCCCTCTCTCCATCCCACACTCACTCACTCGCTCCCTCTGTCCATCCCACACTAACTCACTCCCTCTCTCCATCCCACACTCACTCACTCACTCTCTCCATCCCACACTCACTCACTCGCTCCCTCTCTCCATCCCACACTCACTCGCTCCCTCTCTCCATTCCACACTAACTCGCTCCCTCTCTCCATCCCACACTCACTCACTCCCTTCTCCATCCCACACTCACTCACTCCCTCTCTCCATCCCATACTCACTCACTCCCTCTCTCCATCCCACACTCACTCACTCACTCCCTCTCTCCGCACCACACTCACTCGCTCCCTCTCTCCATCCCACACTCACTCGCTCCCTCTCTCCGCCCCACACTCACTCGCTCCCTCTCTCCATCCCACACTCACTCACTCCCTCTCTCCGCCCCACACTCACTCGCTCCCTCTCTCCATCCCACACTCACTCACACACTCTCTCCATCCCACACAAACTCACACCCTCGCTCCGCTCCCCACTCATTCACTCACTCCCTCTCTCCGCCCCACACTCACTCGCTCCCTCTCTCCATCCCACACTCACTCGCTCCCTCTCTCCATCCCACACTCACTCGCTCCGTCTCTCCGGCCCAAAGTCACTCGCTCCCTCTCTCTGCTCCACCCTCACTCGCTCCCTCTCTCCATCCCGCACTCACTCGCTCCCTCTCTCCATCCAACACTCACTCGCTCCCTCTCTCCATCCCACACTAACTCGCTCCCTCTCTCCGCCCCACAATCACTTGCTCCATCTCTCCATCCCACACTCACTCACTCACTCTCTCCGCCCCAAACTCACTCACACCCTCTCTCCGCCCCAAACTCACTCACTCCCTCTCTCCGCCCCACACTCACTTGCTCCATCTCTCCATCCCGCACTCACTCACTCCCTCTCTCCATCCCACACTCACTCACTCCCTCTCTCCAACCCACACTCACTCGCTCTCTCTCTGCCCCACACTCACTCGCTCCCTCTCTCTGCCCCACAGTCACTCGCTCCCTCTCTCCATCCCAAACTCCCTCGCACCCTCTCTCCATCCCAAACTTAATCGCTCCCTCTCTCCATCCGAAAGTCATACGCTCCCTCTCTCCTTCCCAAATTCAATCGCTCCCTCTCTCCGCCCCCCCACTCACTCGATCCCTCTCTCCATCCCAAACTCACTCGCTCCCTCTCTCCATCCCACACTCAGTCACTCGCTCTCTCCATCCCACACTCACTCGCTCCCTCTCTCCATCCCAAACTCACTCGCTCCCTCTCTCCATCCCAAACTCACTCACTCCCTCTCTCCGCCCCACACTCACTCACTCCCTCTCTCCATCCCACACTCACTCACTCCCTCTCTCCATCCCACACTCACTCGCTCGCTCCCTCTGTCCATCCCACACTCACTCACTCCCTCTCTCCATCCCACACTCACTCACACACTCCTTCTCTCCTCCCCACATTCACTCACTCCCTCTCTCCATTCCACACTAACTCGCTCCCTCTCTCCATCCCACACTCACTCGCTCCCTCTCTCCATTCCACACTAACTCGCTCCCTCTCTCCATCCCACACTCACTCGCTCCCTCTCTCCATTCCACACTAACTCGCTCCCTCTCTCCATCCCACACTCACTCGCTCCCTCTCTCCATTCCACACTAACTCGCTCCCTCTCTCCGGCCCACACTCACTCGCTCCCTCTCTCCATCCCACACTCACTCACTCACTCCCTCTCTCCGCACCACACTCACTCGCTCCCTCTCTCCATCCCACACTCACTCGCTCCCTCTCTCCGCCCCACACGCGCTCACTCGCTCTCTCCATCCCACACTCACTCACTCCCTCTCTCCTTCCCACACTCACTCACGCACTCCCTCTCTCCGCCCCACACTCACTCACTCCCTCTCTCCTTCCCACACTCACTCACGCACTCCCTCTCTCCGCCCCACACTCACTCGCTCCCTCTCTCCGCCCCACACTCACTCACACACTCTCTCCATCCCAAACTCACTCACTTGCTCTCTCCATCCCACACACACTCGCACCCTCGCTCCGCTCCCCACTCATTCACTCGCTCCCTCTATCCATCCCACACTCACTTGCTCCCTCTCTCCATCCCACACTTACTCGCTCCCTCTCTCCATCCCACACTCACTCACTCCATCTCTCCCCCCGACACTCACTCGCTCCGTCTCTCCGGCCCAAAGTCACTCGCTCCCTCTCTCTGCTCCACCCTCACTCACTCCCTCTCTCCATCCCACGCTCACTCACTCCCTCTCTCCGGCCCACACTCAATCGCTCCCTCTCTCCATCGCACACTCACTCACTCCCTCTCTCCATCCCACACTCAATCGCTCCCTCTCTCCATCGCACACTCACTCGCTCCCTCTCTCCATCCCACACTCACTCACTCGCTCCCTCTCTCCATCCAACACTCACTCACTCGCTCCCTCTCTCCATCCCACACTAACTCGCTCACTCCCTCTCTCCGCCCCACACTCACTCGCTCCCTCTCTCCATCCAACACTCACTCACTCCCTCTCTCCGCCCCATACTCACTTGCTCCATCTCTCCAACCCACACTCACTCGCTTTCTCTCTGCCCCAGACTCACTCGCTCCCTCTCTCCATCCCACACTCACTCACACACTCTCTCCATCCCAAACTCCCTCGCACCCTCTCTCCATCCCACACACACTCGCACCCTCGCTCCGCTCCCCACTCATTCACTCGCTCCCTCTCTCCATCCCACACTCACTCGCTCGCTCTCTCTATCCCACACTCACTCGCTCCCTCTCTCCATCCCACACACACTCGCTCGCTCCCTCTCTCTGTCCCACACTCACACGCTCCCTCGCTCCACCCCACACTCACTCACTCCCTTTCTCCATTCCACACTCACTCCCTCACTCTCTCTATCCCACAATCACTCGCTCCCTCTTCCATCCCACAGTCACTCACTCCCTCTCTCAGCACCACACTCACTCACTCCCTCTCTCAGCACCACACTCACTCGCTTCCTCTCTCCGTCCCACATTCACTCGCTCGCTCTCTCTGTCACACACTCACTCGCTTCCTCTCTCCGTCCCACATTCACTCACTCCCTCTCTCCATCCCACACTCACTCGCTCCCTCTCTCCGCCCCACACTCACTCAATCCCTCTCTCCGTCCCACACTCACTCACTCCCTCTCTCCGCACCATACTCACTCGCTCCCTCTATCCGCCCCACACTCACTCACTCCCTCTCCCCGCACCACACTCACTCGCTCCTTCTCCCCATCCCACACACACTCGCTCCCTCTCTCTCTCCGCCCCACACTCACTCGCTCCGTCTCTCCATCCCACACTCACTCGCTCCGTCTCTCCACCCCACACTCACTCGCTCCCTCTCTCTGTCCCACACTCACTCACTCGCATCCTCTCTCCACCCCACACTCACTCACTCCCTCTCCCCGCACCACACTCACTCGCTCCCTCTCTCCATCCCACACTCAATCGCTCCCTCTCTCTCTCTGCCGCACACTCACTCACTCCCTCTCTCCATACCACACTCACTCGCTCCCTTTATCCTCCCCACACTCACTCGCTCCCACTCACCGTTCAACACTCATTCACTCACTCACTCCATCCCACACTCAGTCGCTCCATCTCTCCATCCCACACTCACTCCCTCCCTCTCTCCATCCCACACTCAGTCGCTCGCTCTCTCCATCCCACACTCACTCGCTCCCTCGCTCCACCCCACACTCACTCACTCGCTCCTTCCCTCTCTCCATCCCACACTCACTCCCTCCCTCTCTCCATCCCACACTCACTCGCTCCCTCTCTCCATCCCACACTCACTCACTCCCTCTCTCCATCCCACAACTCACTCGCTCCCTCTCTCCATCCCACACTCACTCACTCCCTCTCTCCACCCCACACTCACTCCCTCCCTCTCTCCATCCCACACTCAGTCGCTCGCTCTCTCCACCCCACACTCACTCACTCCCTCCCTCTCTCCATCCCACACTCACTCACTCACTCCCTCTCTCCATCCCACACCCGCTCGCTCCCTCATACAGCCCCACACTCACTCAGTCCCTCTCTCCGCCGCACACTCGTTCGCTACCTATCTCCAACCCACACTCACTCACTCACTCTCTCCGCCCCACACTCACTCGCTCCTTCCCTCTCTCCAACCCACACTCACTCACTCACTCTCTCCGCCCCACACTCACTCGCTCCTTCCCTCTCTCCATCCCACACTCACTCACTCCCTCTCTCCATCCCACAACTCACTCGCTCCCTCGCTCCACCCCACACTCACTCACTCGCTCCCTCTCTCCATCCCACACTCACTCGCTCCCTCTCTCCACCCCACACACACTCGCTCCCTCTCTCCATCCCACACTCTCTCACTCGCTCCCTCTCTCCATCCCACACTCACTCGCTCCCTCACTCCACCCCACACTCACTCGCTCCCTCTCTCCGGCCCACACTCACTCACTCGCTCCCTCTCTCCATCCCACGCTCACTCGCTCCGTCTCTCCACCCAACAATCACTCACTCCCTCTCTCCGTCCCACAGTCATTCGTTGGCTGTCTCCGCCCCACTATCACTCGCTCCCTCTCTCCATCCCACACTCACTCTCTCCCTTTATCCTCCCCACACTCACTCGCTCCCACTCACCGTTCAACACTCATTCACTCACTCACTCCATCCCACACTCACTCACTCCCTCTCTCCATACCACACTCACTCACTCCCTCTCTCCATCCCACACTCACTCGCTCCCTCTATCCGCCCCACACTCACTCGCTCCCTCTCTCTGTCCCACACTCACTCGCATCCTCTCTCCACCCCACACTCACTCACTCCCTCTCCCCACACCACACTCACTCGCTCCCTCTCTCCTTCCCAAATTCACTCGCTCCCTCTCTCCATCCCAAACTCACTCGCTCCCTCTCTCCATCCCAAACTCACTCGCTCCCTCTCTCCACACCACACTCACTCGCTCCCTCTCTCCATCCCACACTCACTCGCTCGCTCTCTCTATCCCACACTCACTCGCTCCCTCTCTCCATCCCACACACACTCGCTCGCTCCCTCTCTCTGTCCCACACTCACACGCTCCCTCGCTCCACCCCACACTCACTCACTCCCTCTCTCCATTCCACACTCACTCCCTCACTCTCTCCACCCCACACTCACTCACTCCCTCTCTCCAGCCCACACTCACTCACTCCCTCTCTCAGCACCACACTCACTCGCTTCCTCTCTCCGTCCCACATTCACTCGCTCGCTCCCTCTGTCACACACTCACTCGCTTCCTCTCTCCGTCCCACATTCACTCGCTCGCTCCCTCTGTCACTCACTCACTCGCTCCCTCTCTCCATCCCACGCTCACTCGCTCCGTCTCTCCACCCAACAATCACTCACTCCCTCTTTCCGTCCCACAGTCATTCGTTGGCTGTCTCCGCCCCACACTCACTCGCTCCCTCTCTCCATACCACACTCACTCTCTCCCTTTATCCTCCCCACACTCACTCGCTCCCACTCACCGTTCAACACTCATTCACTCACTCACTCCATCCCACACTCAGTCGCTCGCTCTCTCCACCCCACACTCACTCGCTCCCTCTCTCCATCCCACGCTCACTCGCACCCTCTCTCCATCGCACACTCACTCACTCGCTCCCTCTCTCCATCCCACACTCACTCACTCGCTCCCTCTCTCCATCCCACGCTCACTCGCTCCGTCTCTCCACCCAACAATCACTCACTCCCTCTTTCCGTCCCACAGTCATTCGTTGGCTGTCTCCGCCCCACACTCACTCGCTCCCTCTCTCCATACCACACTCACTCTCTCCCTTTATCCTCCCCACACTCACTCGCTCCCACTCACCGTTCAACACTCATTCACTCACTCACTCCATCCCACACTCACTCGCTCGCTCTCTCCACCCCACACTCACTCACTCCCTCTCTCCATCCCACACTAACTCACTCGCTCCCTCTCTCCATTCCACACTCACTCGCTCCCTCTCTCCATCCCACACCCGCTCGCTCCCTCATACAGCCCCACACTCACTCAGTCCCTCTCTCCGCCGCACACTCGTTCGCTCCTTCCCTCTCTCCATCCCACACTCACACGCTCCCTCTCTCCATCCCACAACTCACTCGCTCCCTCTCTCCATCCCACACTCACACGCTCCCTCTCTCCACCCCACACACACTCGCTCCCTCTCTCCGGCCCACACTCACTCACTCGCTCCCTTTATCCTCCCCACACTCACTCGCTCCCACTCACCGTTCAACACTCATTCACTCCCTCTCTCCATCCCACACTCACTCACTCCCTCTCTCCATCCCACACCCGCTCGCTCCCTCTCTCCATCCCACACCCGCTCGCTCCCTCTCTCCGCACCACACTCACTCCCTCCCTCTCTCCATCCCACAACTCACTCGCTCCCTCGCTCCACCCCACACTCACTCACTCGCTCCCTCTCTCCACCCCACACTCACTCCCTCCCTCTCTCCATCCCACACTCACTCACTCCCTCCCTCTCTCCACCCCACACTCACTCCCTCCCTCTCTCCATCCCACACTCACTCACTCCCTCCCTCACTCCATCCCACACTCACTCACTCCCTCTCTCCATCCCACACCCGCTCGCTCCCTCATACAGCCCCACACTCACTCAGTCCCTCTCTCCGCCGCACACTCGTTCGCTACCTATCTCCAACCCACACTCACTCACTCACTCTCTCCGCCCCACACTCACTCGCTCCTTCCCTCTCTCCATCCCACACTCACTCACTCCCTCTCTCCATCCCACAACTCACTCGCTCCCTCGCTCCACCCCACACTCACTCACTCGCTCCCTCTCTCCATCCCACACTCACTCGCTCCCTCTCTCCACCCCACACACACTCGCTCCCTCTCTCCATCCCACACTCACTCACTCGCTCCCTCTCTCCATCCCACACTCACTCGCTCCCTCACTCCACCCCACACTCACTCGCTCCCTCTCTCCGGCCCACACTCACTCACTCGCTCCCTCTCTCCATCCCACGCTCACTCGCTCCGTCTCTCCACCCAACAATCACTCACTCCCTCTTTCTGTCCCACAGTCATTCGTTGGCTGTCTCCGCCCCACACTCACTCTCTCCCTTTATCCTCCCCACACTCACTCGCTCCCACTCACCGTTCAACACTCATTCACTCACTCACTCCATCCCACACCCGCTCGCTCCCTCTCTCCATCCCACACCCGCTCGCTCCCTCTCTCCATCCCACACTCACTCGCTCCCTCTTCCATCCCACACCCGCTCGCTCCCTCTCTCCATCCCACACTCACTCACTCCCTCTCTCCATACCACACTCACTCTCTCCCTTTATCCTCCCCACACTCACTCGCTCCCTCTCTCCGCCCCACACTCACTCGCTCCCTCTCTCCGCCCCACTATCACTCACTCGCTCCCTCATACAGCCCCACACTCACTCTCTCCCTCTCTCCGCCCCACTCTCACTCGCACCCTCTCTCCATCCCACACTCACTCACTCGCTCCCTCTCTCCATCCCACGCTCACTCGCTCCGTCTCTCCACCCAACAATCACTCACTCCCTCTCTCCGTCCCACAGTCATTCGTTGGCTGTCTCCGCCCCACTATCACTCGCTCCCTCTCTCCATACCACACTCACTCTCTCCCTTTATCCTCCCCACACTCACTCGCTCCCACTCACCGTTCAACACTCATTCACTCACTCACTCCATCCCACACTCACTCACTCCCTCTCTCCATACCACACTCACTCACTCCCTCTCTCCATCCCACACTAACTCACTCGCTCCCTCTCTCCATTCCACACTCACTCGCTCCCTCTCTCCATCCCACACTAACTCACTCGCTCCCTCTCTCCATTCCACACTCACTCGCTCCCTCTCTCCATTCCACACTCACTCGCTCCCTCTCTCCATCCCACACTAACTCACTCGCTCCCTCTCTCCATTCCACACTCACTCGCTCCCTCTCTCCATCCCACACCCGCTCGCTCCCTCATACAGCCCCACACTCACTCACTCCCTCTCTCCATCCCACACTCACTCACTCCCTCTCTCCATCCCACAACTCACTCGCTCCCTCGCTCCACCCCACACTCACTCACACGCTCCCTCTCTCCATCCCACAACTCAATTGCTCCCTCTCTCCATCCCACACTCACTCACTCCCTCTCTCCATCCCACACTTACTCGCTCCCTCTCTCCCCCCGACACTCACTCACTCCGTCTCTCCGGCCCACAGTCACTCGCTCCCTCTCTCCATCCCACACTCACTCGCTCCCTCTCTCCATCCCACACTCACTCACTCCCTCTCTCCATCCCACACTCACTCACTCCCTCTCTCCGGCCCAGACTCAATCGCTCCCTCTCTCCATCCCACACTCACTCACTCCCTCTCTCCATCCCACACTCACTCACTCGCTCCCTCTCTCCATCCAACACTCACTCACTCCCTCTCTCCATACCACACTCACTCGCTCCCTTTATCCTCCCCACACTCACTCGCTCCCTCTCACCGTTCAACACTCATTCACTCACTCACTCCATCCCACACACACTCGCTCCCTCTCTCCATCCCACACTCACTCACTCCCTCTCTCCATCCCACACCCGCTCGCTCCCTCATACAGCCCCACACTCACTCAGTCCCTCTCTCCGCCGCACACTCGTTCGCTACCTATCTCCAACCCACACTCACTCACTCACTCTCTCCGCCCCACACTCACTCGCTCCTTCCCTCTCTCCATCCCACACTCACTCGCTCCCTCTCTCCATCCCACACTCACTCGCTCCTTCCCTCTCTCCATCCCACACTCACTCACACCCTCTCTCCATCCCACAACTCACTCGCTCCCTCGCTCCACCCCACACTCACTCACTCGCTCCCTCTCTCCATCCGACACTCACACGCTCCCTCTCTCCACCCCACACACACTCGCTCCCTCTCTCCATCCCACACTCACTCACTCGCTCCCTCTCTCCATCCCACACTCACTCACTCGCTCCCTCTCTCCATCCCACACTCACTTACACGCTCCCTCTCTCCACCCCACACACACTCGCTCCCTCTCTCCATCCCACAACTCACTCGCTCCCTCTCTCCATCCCACAACTCACTCGCTCCCTCGCTCCACCCCACACTCACTCACTCGCTCCCTCTCTCCATCCCACACTCACTCGCTCCCTCTCTCCATCCCACACTCACTCACTCCCTCTCTCCATCCCACACTCACTCACTCCCTCTCTCCATCCCACACTCACTCACTCGCTCCCTCTCTCCATCCCACACTCACTCGCTCCCTCTCTCCATCCCACACTCACTCACTCCCTCTCTCCATCCCACACTCACTCACTCACTCCCTCTCTCCGCCCCACACTCACTTGCTCCATCTCTCCATCCCACACTCACTCACTCCCTCTCTCCGCCCCACACTCACTCACTCCCTCTCTCCATCCCACACTCACTCGCTCCCTCTCTCCATCCCACACTCACTCACTCCCTCTCTCCACCCCACACTCACTCGCTCCCTCTCTCCATCCCACACTCACTCGCTCCCTCTCTCCATCCCACACTCACTCACTCCCTCTCTCCGCCCCACACTCACTTGCTCCATCTCTCCATCCCACACTCACTCGCTCCCTCTCTCCATCCCACACTCACTCACTCCCTCTCTCCGCCCCACACTCACTTGCTCCATCTCTCCATCCCACACACACTCGCTCCCTCTCTCCATCCCACACACACTCGCTCCCTCTATCTCTCCGCCCCACATACACGCTCCCTCTCTCCATCCCGAACTCAATCGCTCCCTCTCTCTCTCCATCCCACACTCACTCACTCCCTCTCTCCATCCCACACTCACTCGCTCCCTCTCTCCATCCCACACTCACTCGCTCCGTCTCTCCACCCAACACTCACTCACTCGCTCCCTCTCTCCATCCCACACTCACTCACTCGCTCCCTCTCTCCATACCACACTCACTCTCTCCCTTTATCCTCCCCACACTCACTCGCTCCCACTCACCGTTCAACACTCATTCACTCACTCACTCCATCCCACACTCACTCACTCGCTCTCTCCACCCCACACTCACTCACTCCCTCTCTCCATCCCACACCCGCTCGCTCCCTCTCTCCATCCCACACTCACTCGCTCCCTCTTCCATCCCACAGTCACTCACTCCCTCTCTCAGCACCACACTCACTCACTCCCTCTCTCCGGCCCACACTCACTCTCTCCCTCTCTCCATCCCACACACACTCGCTCCCTCTCTCCGCCCCATACTCACTCGCTCCCTCGCTCCGCCCCACACTCACTCGCTCCCTCGCTCCGCCCCACACTCACTCACTCGATCCCTCTCTCCGCCGCACACTCACTCACTCCCTCTCTCCATACCACACTCACTCGCTCCCTTTATCCTCCCCACACTCACTCACTCGATCCCTCTCTCCGCCCCACACTCACTCGCTCCCTTTATCCTCCCCACACTCACTCACTCCCTCTCTCCGCCCCACACTCACTCGCTCTCTCTCTCTGCCCCACAGTCACTCGCTCCCTCTCTCCGCACCACACTCACTCGCTCCCTCTCTCCATCCCACACTCACTCACTCCCTCTCTCCATCCCACACTCACTCGCTCCCTCTCTCCATCCCACACACACTCGCTCCCTCTCTCCATCCCACACTCACTCACTCGCTCCCTCTCTCCGCACCACACTCACTCACTCCCTCTCTCCATCCCACACTCACTCGCTCCCTCTCTCCATCCCACACACACTCGCTCCCTCTCTCCATCCCACACACACTCGCTCCCTCTCTCCGCCCCACTATCACTCACTCCCTCTCTCCATACCACACTCACTCTCTCCCTTTATCCTCCCCACACTCACTCGCTCCCACTCACCGTTCAACACTCATTCACTCACTCACTCCATCCCACACTCACTCACTCCCTCTCTCCACCCCACACACACTCGCTCCCTCTCTCCATCCCACACTCACTAACTCCCTCTCTCCATCCCACACTCACTCACTCCCTCTCTCCATACCACACTCACTCCCTCCCTCTCTCCATCCCACACCCGCTCGCTCCCTCTCTCCATCCCACACTCACTCGCTCTCTCTCTCCATCGCACACTCACTCACTCCCTCCCTCTCTCCATCCCACACTCACTCGCTCCCTCTCTCCATCCCACGCTCACTCGCTCCGTCTCTCCACCCAACAATCACTCACTCCCTCTTTCCGTCCCACAGTCATTCGTTGGCTGTCTCCGCCCCACACTCACTCGCTCCCTCTCTCCATACAACACTCACTCTCTCCCTTTATCCTCCCCACACTCACTCGCTCCCACTCACCGTTCAACACTCATTCACTCACTCACTCCATCCCACACTCAGTCGCTCCATCTCTCCATCCCACACTCAGTCGCTCCCTCTCTCCATCCCACACTAACTCCCTCCCTCTCTCCATCCCACACTAACTCACTCGCTCCCTCTCTCCATTCCACACTCACTCGCTCCCTCTCTCCATCCCACACACACTCGCTCCCTCTCTCCATTCCACACTCACTCACTCCCTCTCTCCATCCCACACTAACTCACTCACTCCCTCTCTCCATCCCACACCCGCTCGCTCCCTCTCTCCATCCCACACCCGCTCGCTCCCTCATACAGCCCCACACTCACTCAGTCCCTCTCTCCGCCGCACACTCGTTCGCTCCTTCCCTCTCTCCATCCCACACTCACACGCTCCCTCTCTCCATCCCACAACTCACTCGCTCCCTCTCTCCATCCCACACTCACACGCTCCCTCTCTCCACCCCACACTCACTCACTCCCTCTCTCCATCCCACACACACTCGCTCCCTCTCTCCATCCCACACTCAATCGCTCCATCTCTCCCCCCGACACTCACTCACTCCGTCTCTCCGGCCCACAGTCACTCACTCCCTCTCTCCATCCCACACTCACTTGCTCCCTCTCTCCATCCCACACTCACTCGCTCCCTCTCTCCATCCCACACTCACTCGCTCCCTCTCTCCATCCCACACTCACTCGCTCCCTCTCTCCATCCCACACACACTCGCTCCCTCTATCTCTCCGCCCCACATACACGCTCCCTCTCTCCATCCCGAACTCAATCGCTCCCTCTCTCTCTCCATCCCACACTCACTCGCTCCCTCTCTCCATCCCACACTCACTCGCTCCGTCTCTCCACCCAACACTCACTCACTCGCTCCCTCTCTCCATCCCACGCTCACTCACTCCCTTTATCCTCCCCACACTCACTCGCTCCCACTCACCGTTCAACACTCATTCACTCACTCACTCCATCCCACACACACTCACTCCCTCTCTCCATCCCACACTCACTCACTCCCTCTCTCCATACCACACTCACTCACTCCCTCTCTCCATCCCACACTCACTCGCTCCCTCTCTCCATACCACACTCACTCTCTCCCTTTATCCTCCCCACACTCACTTGCTCCCTCTCTCCACCCCACACTCACTCGCTCCCTCTCTCCATCCCACACCCGCTCGCTCCCTCATACAGCCCCACACTCACTCAGTCCCTCTCTCCGCCGCACACTCGTTCGCTCCTTCCCTCTCTCCATCCCACACTCACACGCTCCCTCTCTCCATCCCACAACTCACTCGCTCCCTCTCTCCATCCCACACTCACACGCTCCCTCTCTCCACCCCACACTCACTCACTCCCTCTCTCCATCCCACACACACTCGCTCCCTCTCTCCATCCCACACTCAATCGCTCCATCTCTCCCCCCGACACTCACTCACTCCGTCTCTCCGGCCCACAGTCACTCACTCCCTCTCTCCATCCCACACTCACTTGCTCCCTCTCTCCATCCCACACTCACTCGCTCCCTCTCTCCATCCCACACTCACTCGCTCCCTCTCTCCATCCCACACTCACTCGCTCCCTCTCTCCATCCCACACACACTCGCTCCCTCTATCTCTCCGCCCCACATACACGCTCCCTCTCTCCATCCCGAACTCAATCGCTCCCTCTCTCTCTCCATCCCACACTCACTCGCTCCCTCTCTCCATCCCACACTCACTCGCTCCGTCTCTCCACCCAACACTCACTCACTCCCTCTCTCCATCCCACACTCACTCGCTCCCTCTCTCCATCCCACGCTCACTCACTCCCTTTATCCTCCCCACACTCACTCGCTCCCACTCACCGTTCAACACTCATTCACTCACTCACTCCATCCCACACACACTCACTCCCTCTCTCCATCCCACACTCACTCACTCCCTCTCTCCATACCACACTCACTCACTCCCTCTCTCCATCCCACACTCACTCGCTCCCTCTCTCCATACCACACTCACTCTCTCCCTTTATCCTCCCCACACTCACTTGCTCCCTCTCTCCACCCCACACACACTCGCTCCCTCTCTCCGGCCCACACTCACTCACTCGCTCCCTTTATCCTCCCCACACTCACTCGCTCCCACTCACCGTTCAACACTCATTCACTCACTCACTCCGCCCCACACTCACTCACTCCCTCTCTCCGCCCCACACTCACTCAATCCCTCTCTCCGTCCCACACTCACTCACTCCCTCTCTCCACACCATACTCACTCGCTCCCTCTCTCCGTCCCACACTCACTCACTCCCTCTCTCCACACCATACTCACTCGCTCCCTCTCTCCGCCCCACACTCACTCACTCCCTCTCTCCGCCCCACACACACTCGCTCCCTCTCTCCATACCACACTCACTCGCTCCCTCTCTCCATCCCACACTAACTCACTCGCTCCCTCTCTCCACCCCACACTCACTCACTCGCTCCCTCTCTCAGCCCCGCATTCACTCACTCCCTTCTCCATTCCACACTAACTCGCTCCCTCTCTCCGGCCCACACTCACTCGCTCCCTTCTCCATCCCACACTCACTCGCTCCCTCTCTCCATCCCACACTCACTCGCTCCCTCTCTCCATCCCACACTCACTCACTCACTCCCTCTCTCCGCACCACACTCACTCGCTCCCTCTCTCCATCCCACACTCACACGCTCTCTCTCTCCACCCCACACTCACTCGCTCCCTCTCTCCATCCCACACTCACTCGCTCTCTCTCTCCATCCCACACTCACTCATTCCCTCTCTCTGCCCCACACTCACTCGCTCCCTCTCTCTGCCCCACACTCACTCACTCACTCTCTCCGCCCCAGACTCACTCACTCGCTCTCTCCGCCCCACACTCACTCGCTCCCTCTCTCCATCCCACACTCACTCACACACTCTCTCCATCCCACACACACTCGCACCCTCGCTCCGCTCCCCACTCATTCACTCGCTCCCTCTATCCATCCCACACTCACTTGCTCCCTCTCTCCATCCCACACTTACTCGCTCCCTTTCTCCATCCCACACTCACTCACTCCATCTCTGCCCCCGACACTCACTCGCTCCGTCTCTCCGGCCCAAAGTCACTCGCTCCCTCTCTCTGCTCCACCCTCACTCACTCCCTCTCTCCATCCCACACTCACTCACTCCCTCTCTCCGGCCCACACTGACTCGCTCCCTCTCTCCATCCCACACTCACTTGCTCCCTCTCTCCATCCCACACTCACTCACTCCCTCTCTCCATCCCACACTCACTCACTCCCTCTCTCCGGCCCACACTGACTCGCTCCCTCTCTCCATCCCACACTCACTCACTCCCTCTCTCCATCCCACACTCAATCGCTCCCTCTCTCCATCCCACGCTCACTCACTCCCTCTCTCCATCCCACACTCACTCACTCGCTCCCTCTCTCCATCCCACACTCACTCACTCCCTCTCTCCGGCCCACACTCAATCGCTCCCTCTCTCCATCCCACACTCACTCACTCCCTCTCTCCGCCCCACACTCACTCACTCGCTCCCTCTCTCCATCCCACACTCACTCACTCGCTCCCTCTCTCCATCCCACACTCACTCACTCGCTCCCTCTCTCCATCCCACACTAACTCGCTCCCTCTCTCCGCCCCACACTCACTCGCTCCCTCTCTCCATTCCACACTAACTCGCTCCCTCTCTCCATCCCACACTAACTCGGTCCCTCTCTCCGCCCCACACTCACTCGATCCCTCTCTCCATCCCAAACTCACTCGCTCCCACTCTCCTCCCCACATTCACTCGCTCCCTCTCTCCATCCCACAACTCACTCGCTCCCTCTCTCCATCCCACACTCACTCTCTCCCTCTCTCCGCCCCACTCTCACTCGCACCCTCTCTCCACCCCACACTCACTCACTCCCTCTCTCCATCCCACACTCACTCGCTCCCTCTCTCCATCCCACACTCACTCTCTCCCTCTCTCCACCCCACACTCGCTTTCTCCCTCTCTCCGCCCCACAATCACTCGCTCCCTCTCTCCATCCCACAATCACTCGCTCCCTCTCTCCATCCCACACTCACTCTCTCCCTCTCTCCGCCCTACTCTCACTCGCACCCTCTCTCCATCCCACACTCACTCACTCCGTCTCCATCCCACACTCACTCGCTCCCTCTCTCCATCCCACACTCACTCGTTCCTTCTCTCCGCCCCACACTCACTCTCTCCCTCTCTCCGCCCCACACTCACTCGCTCCCTCTCTCCATCCCACACTCACTCGCTCCCTCTCTCCATCCCACACTCACACGCTCCCTCTCTCCATCCCACACTCACTCGCTCCCTCTCTCCATCCCACACTCACTCGCTCGCTCCCTCTCTCCGTCTCACACTCACTCGCTCCCTCATCCACCCCACACTCACTCACTCCCACTCTCCGTCCCACACTCACTCACTCCCTCTCTCTGCACCACACTCACTCGCTCCCTCTCTCTGTCCCACACTCACTCGCTCCGTCTCTCCGCCCCACACTCACTCGCTCCCTCTCTCCGTCCCACACTCACTCACTCCCTCTCTCTCTCCGCCCCACACTCACTCCCTCTCTCTCTGCACCACACTCACTCACTCCCTCTCTCTGCACCACACTCACTCACTCCCTCTCTCCATCCCACACTCACTCGCTCCCTCTCTCCATCCCGAACTCAATCGCTCCCTCTCTCTCTCCATCCCACACTCACTCACTCCCTCTCTCCATACCACACTCACTCGCTCCCTTTATCCTCCCCACACTCACTCGCTCCCTCTCACCGTTCAACACTCACTAACTCCCTCTCTCCATCCCACACTCGCTCGCACCCTCTCTCCATCCCACACTCACTCGCTCCCTCTCTCCACCCCACACTCACTCACTCCCTCTCCCCACCCCACACTCACTCACTCCCTCTCTCCATCCCACAACTCACTCGCTACCTCTCTCCATCCCACACTCACTCTCTCCCTCTCTCCGCCCTACTCTCACTCGCACCCTCTCTCCACCCCACACACACTCGCTCCCTCTCTCCATCCGACATTCACTCGCTTCCTCTCTCCGCCCCACACTCACTCGCTCCCTCTCTCCATCCCACACTCACTCGCTCCCTCTCTCCATCCCACACTCACACGCTCCCTCTCTCCATCCCACACTCACTCGCTCCCTCTCTCCATCCCACACTCACTCGCTCGCTCCCTCTCTCCGTCTCACACTCACTCGCTCCCTCATCCACCCCACACTCACTCACTCCCACTCTCCGTCCCACACTCACTCACTCCCTCTCTCTGCACCACACTCACTCACTCCCTCTCTCCGCACCACACTCACTCGCTCCCTCTCTCTGTCCCACACTCACTCGCTCCGTCTCTCCGCCCCACACTCACTCGCTCCCTCTCTCCGTCCCACACTCACTCACTCCCTCTCTCTCTCCGCCCCACACTCACTCGCTCCCTCTCTCTGCACCACACTCACTCACTCCCTCTCTCTGCACCACACTCACTCACTCCCTCTCTCCATCCCACACTCACTCACTCCCTCTCTCCATCCCACACTCACTCACTCCCTCTCTCCATACCACACTCACTCGCTCCCTTTATCCTCCCCACACTCACTCGCTCCCTCTCACCGTTCAACACTCACTAACTCCCTCTCTCCATCCCACACTCGCTCGCACCCTCTCTCCATCCCACACTCACTCGCTCCCTCTCTCCACCCCACACTCACTCACTCCCTCTCTCCATCCCACAACTCACTCGCTCCCTCTCTCCATCCCACACTCACTTTCTCCCTCTCTCCATCCCTCACTTACTCGCTCCCTCTCTCCATCCCACACTCACTCGCTCCCTCTCTCCATCCCACACTCACTCGCTCCCTCTCTCCATCCCACACACACTCGGTCGCTCCCTCTCTCCATCCCACACTCACTCACTCCATCTCTCCCCCCGACACTCACTCGCTCCCTCTCTCCATCCCACACACACTCGGTCGCTCCCTCTCTCCGGCCCACACTCACTCACTCGATCACTCTCTCCATCCCACACTCACTCACTCCCTCTCTCCATCCCACACTCACTCACTCCCTCTCTCCATCCCACACTCACTCACTCCCTCACTCCAACGGACACTCACCCACTCACTCCCTCTCTCCGCCCCACACTCAATCGCTCCCTTTCTCTGACCCACACTCACTCACACATTCTCTCCATCCCAAACTCACTCATTCGCTCTCTCCATCCCACACACACTCGCACCCTCGCTCCGCTCCCCACTCATTCACTCG
Source organism: Carcharodon carcharias (assembly GCF_017639515.1). Classification (NCBI taxonomy): domain Eukaryota; kingdom Metazoa; phylum Chordata; class Chondrichthyes; order Lamniformes; family Lamnidae; genus Carcharodon; species Carcharodon carcharias. The sequence continues at coordinate 915,017 of NC_054506.1, forward strand.
CTCCCTCTATCCATCCCACACTCACTTGCTCCCTCTCTCCATCCCACACTCACTCATTCGCTCTCTCCATCCCACACACACTCGCTCCCTCGCTCCGCCCCACACTCACTCACTCGATCCCTCTCTCCGCCGCACACTCACTTGATCCCTCTCTCCACCACACACTCACTCCCTCTCTTGCCCTACATTCACTCACTCCCTCTCTCCATCCCACACTCACTTGCTCACTCTCTCCATCCCACACTCACTCGCTCCCTCTCTCCGCCCCACACTCACTCACTCACTCTCTCCGCCCCAGACTCACTCACTCGCTCTCTCCGCCCCACACTCACTCGCTCCCTCTCTCCATCCCACACTCACTCGCTCCCTCTCTCCAACTCACACTCACTCGCTCCCTCTCTCCGCCCCACACTCACTCACTCCCTCTCTCCATCCCACACTCACTCGCTCCCTCTCTCCAACTCACACTCACTCGCTCCCTCTCTCCATCCCACACTCACTCACTCCCTCTCTCCATCCCACACTCACTCACTCCCTCTCTCCATCCCACACTCACTCGCTCCCTCTCTCCAACTCACACTCACTCGCTCCCTCTCTCCATCCCACACTCACTCACTCCCTCTCTCTCTCCGCCCCACAAACACTCGCTCCCTCTCTCCATCCCACACTCACTCGCTCCCTCTCTCCATCCCACACTCACTCACTCACTCCCTCTCTCCATCCCACACTCACTCACTCCCTCTCTCCATCCCACACTCACTCGCTCCCTCTCTCCGCCCCACACTCACTCGCTCCCTCTCTCCATCCCACACTCACTCACTCCCTCTCTCTCTCCGCCCCACAAACACTCGCTCCCTCTCTCCGTCCCACACTCACTCGCTCCGTCTCTCCACCCAACACTCACTCACTCCCTCTCTCCTTCCCACACTCATTCACTCCCTCTCTCCGCCCCACACTCACTCGCTCCCTCTCTCCATCCAACACTCAATCGCTCCCTCTCTCCGCCCCACAATCACTCACTCCCTCACTCCATCCCACACTCTCTCACTCCCTCTCTCCGTCCCACACTCACTCGCTCTGTCTCTCTGCCCCACACTCACTCACTCGTTCCCTCTCTCCATCCCACACTCACTTGCTCACTCTCTCCATCACAAATTCACTCCCTCCCTCTCTCCATCCCACACTCTCTCGCTTCCTCTCTCCACCCCACACTCACTCACTCCCTCTCTCCACCCCACACTCACTCACTCCCTCCCTCTCTCCATCCCACACTCACTCACTCCCTCGCTCCGTCCCACACTCACTCGCTCTCTCTCCAGCCCGCAGTCACCTGCTCCCTCTCTCCACCCCACACTCACTCACTCCTTCCCTCCATCCCACATTCACTCACTCACTCCCTCTCTCCATCCCACACTCACTCACTCGCTCCCTCTCTCAACCCCACACTCACTCACTCGTTCCCTCTCTCCATCCCACACTCACTCGTTCCCTCTCTCCATCCCACACTCACTCACTCCCTCTCTCCAGCCCACACTCACTCGCTCCCTCTCTCTGCCCCACACTCACTCGCTTCCTCTCTCCAGCCCACACTCACTCACTCCCTCTCTCCGCACCACACTCACTTGCTCCCTCTCTCCATCCCACACTCACTCGCTCCCTCTCTCCAGCCCACACTCACTCGCTTCCTGTCTCCAGCCCACACTCACTCAGTCCTTCCCTCCATCCCACATTCACTCACTCACTCCCTCTCTCCATCCCACACTCACTCACTGCCTCTCTCAACCCCACACTCACTCACTCGTTCCCTCTCTCCATCCCACACTCACTCACTCCCTCTCTCCGCCCCACACTCACTCGCTCCCTCTCTCCATCCCACACTCACTCACTCCCTCTCTCCAACTCACACTCACTCACTCGCTCCCTCTCTCCATCCCACACTCACTCGCTCCCTCTCTCCATCCCACACTCACTCGCTCCCTCTCTCCAACTCACACTCACTCACTCGCTCCCTCTCTCCAACTCACACTCACTCACTCGCTCCCTCTCTCCGCCCCACACTCACTCGCTCCCTCTCTCCATCCCACACTCACTCACTCCCTCTCTCTCTCCGCCCCACAAACACTCGCTCCCTCTCTCCAACTCACACTCACTCACTCGCTCCCTCTCTCCAACTCACACTCACTCACTCGCTCCCTCTCTCCGCCCCACACTCACTCGCTCCCTCTCTCCATCCCACACTCACTCACTCCCTCTCTCTCTCCGCCCCACAAACACTCGCTCCCTCTCTCCAACTCACACTCACTCACTCGCTCCCTCTCTCCACCCCACACTCACTCACTCCCTCTCTCCATCCCACACACACTCACTCCCTCTCTCCGTCCCAGACTCACTCACTCGCTCTCTCCACCCCACACTCACTCGCTCCCTCTCTCCGCCCCACATCACTCGCTCCCTCTCTCCATCCCACACTCACTCACTCGCTCCCTCTCTCCGCCCCACAAACACTCGCTCTCTCTCTCCAGCCCACACTCACTCGCTCTCTCTCTCCATCCCACACTCACTCACTCACTCTCTCTCTCCGCCCCACACTCACTCGCTCCCTCTCTCCAGCCCACACTCACTCGCTCTCTCTCTCCGCCCCACTCTCACTCGCTCCCTCTCTCCATCCCACACACACTCACTCCCTCTCTCCATCCCACACACACTCACTCCCTCTCTCCATCCCACACTCACTCGCTCCCTCTCTCCATCCCACACTCACTCACTCACTCTCTCTCTCCGCCCCACACTCACTCGCTCCCTCTCTCCATCCCACACTCACTCACTCACTCTCTCTCTCCGCCCCACACTCACTCGCTCCATCTCTCCATCCCACACTCACTCACTCTCTCTCTCCGCCCCACACTCACTCGCTCCCTCTCTCCATCCCACACTCACTCACTCCCTCTTTCCATTCCACACTCACTCGCTCCCTCTCTCCGCCCCACACTCACTCACTCCCTCTCTCCGCCCCACACTCACTCACTCGCTCCCTCTCTCCATCCCACACTCACTCACTTCCTCTCTCCATCCCACACTCACTCACTCCCTCTCTCCGCTCCACCCTCACTCGCTCCCTCTCTCCATCCCACACTCACTCGCTCCCTCTCTCCATCCCACACTCACTCACTCGCTCCCTCTCTCCATCCCACACTCACTCGCTCCCTCTCTCCATCCCACACTCACTCACTCCCTCTCTCCATCCCACACTCACTCGCTCCCTCTCTCCGTCTCACACTCACTCGCTCCCTCATCCACCCCACACTCACTCACTCCCTCTCTCCATCCCACACTCACTCGCTCCCTCTCTCTGCCCCACACTCTCTCGCTCTCTCTCCTGCCTGCACTCACTCACTCCCTCTCTCCCTCTCATACTCACTCTGTCCCTCACTCCCTCTCACACTCACTCTCTCCCTCAGTCCCTCTCACACTTAGTCTCTCCCTCCATCCCTCTCACAGTCACTCTCTCCCTCACTCTCTCTCACACTCACTTTCCCCCTCACTCCCTCTCACAATCACAACCTCCCTCATTCCATCTTTCACTCACTCTCTCCCTCACTCCCTCTCACACTCACTCCCTCCCTCACTCCCTCTCACACTCACTCTCCTCCTCACTCCCTCTCATGCTCATTCACTCCATCACTCCCTCTCACACTCACTCACTCCCTCAATCCCTCTCACACTCATTTGCCCCCTCACTCCCTCACAAATTAACTCTCTCCCTCACTCACTCACACACTCACTCTCTCCCTCACTCTCATTCATTCCCTCACTCCCTCTCACATTCACTCACTCCCTCTCACATTAACTCTCCCCCTCACTCCCTCTCACACTCACTCTCTCTCTCACTTCCTTGCACGTTCATTCACTCCCTCACTCTCTCTTACACTCATTCACTCCCACTCACAATCACTCTCTCCCTCACTCCCTCTCACACTCACTCACTCCCTCACTCCCTCTAACACTCATTCACCCACTCAATCCCTCTCACACTCACTCTCCCCATCACTCCCTCTCATGCTCACTCCATCCCTCACTTCCTCTCACATTCACTCTCTCCCTCACTCCCTCTTTCACTTACTCTCTCCCTCACTCCCACACACACTCATTCTCTCCCTCACTCCCTCTCACATTAACTCTCCCCCTCACTCCCTCTCATGTTCACTCTCTTTCTCACTCCCTTTCACACTCACTATCTCCCTCACTCCCTCTCACAATCACTCTCTCTTTCACTTCCTCTCACACTCAATCTCTCCCTCACTCCCTCTCATACTTACTCACCCCCTCACTCCCTCTCACACTCACTCTCACAATCACTCTATCCCTCAGTCCCTCTCATGCTCATTTATCCCCTCACTCCCTCTCATGCTCACTCTCACCCTCACTCCCCCTCACGCTCATTCACTCCCTCACACCCTCTCACGCTCACTTTCTTCCTCACTCCCTCTCACACTCACTCTCTCCCTCACTCTCACTCACACTCTCTCCCCCTCACTCCCTCTCACGCTCATTCACTCCTTCACTCCCTCTCACTCTCACTCTCCCTCAATCTCCCCATCAGTCCCTTTTATGCTCACTCTCTACCTCACTCCTCATGAAGCACATTCAATCCCTCACTCCCTCTCACACTCACTCTCTCCCTCACTCCCACTCACACTCACTCTCTCCCTCAATCCCTCTCACACTCACTTTCTCCCTCACTCCCTCTCACGGTCACTTTCTCCCTCACTCCCTCTCACGCTCCCCCACTTCCTCAGTCACTCGCTCAATGTCTAGCTCACTCACTCTCACCTCACTCTCCCCCTCTGTCCATCTCATGCTCACTCTCTACCTCACTCCCTCTGACAATCATTCACTCCCTCACTTCGTCTAACACTCACTGTCTTCTGGTTCACTCCCACAGTAAACAATCATAAAGGAAACAAACCCCTTCCCGTTCACTCCCACTCTACAGAATCCCAAACCCCTTCCCGTTCACTCCCACTGTACACATTCCCAATCCCAGACCCCTTCCCGTTCACTCCCACTGTACACCATCCCAATCCCAAACCCCTTCCCGTTCACTCCCACTGTACACCATCCCAATCCCAAACCTCATCCTGTTCACTCCCACTGTACACAATCCCAATCACAATCCCCTTCCTGTTCACTGCCACTGTACACAATCCCAATCCCAAACCCCTTCCCATTCACAACCACTGTACACAATCCCAATGGACCCAAACCCCTTCCCGTTCACTCCCACTGTACACAATCCCAATGGACCCAAACCCCTTCCCGTTCACTCCCACTGTACACCATCCCAATCCCAAACCCTTCCCGTTCACTCCCACTGTACACAATCCCAATCCCAAACCAATTCCCGTTCACTCCCGCTGTACACAATCCCAATCCCAAACCAATTCCCGTTCACTCCCATTGTACACAATCCCAATCGACCCAAAACCCTTCCCGTTCATTCCCACTGTACCCCATCCCAATACCAAACCCCTTCCCATTCACAACCACTGTACACAATCCCAATGGACCCAAACCCCTTCCCGTTCACTCCCACTGTACATAATCCCAATCCCAAACCCTTCCCGTTCACTCCCACTGTACACAATCCCAATCCCAAACCCCTTCCTGATCACTCCCACTGTACACAATCCCAATCCCAAAGAACTTCCCATTTACTCCCACTGTACACAATCCCAATGGACCCAAACCCCTTCCCGTTCACTCCCATTGTACACAATCCCAATCGACCCAAAACCCTTCCCGTTCATTCCCACTGTACCCCATCCCAATACCAAACCCCTTCCCATTCACAACCACTGTACACAATCCCAATGGACCCAAACCCCTTCCCGTTCACTCCCACTGTACATAATCCCAATCCCAAACCCTTCCCGTTCACTCCCACTGTACACAATCCCAATCCCAAACCCCTTCCTGATCACTCCCACTGTACACAATCCCAATCCCAAAGAACTTCCCATTTACTCCCACTGTACACAATCCCAATGGACCCAAACCCCTTCCCGTTCACTCCCACTGTACACAATCCAAATTCCAATTCCCTTCCCGTTCACTCCCACTGTACACAATCCCAATCCGAATCCCCTTCCTGTTCACTCCCGCATTACACAATCCCAATGGACGCAAAATCCTTCCCATTCAGTCCCACTGTACACAATCCCAATCCCAAACCCCTTCCCCTTCACACCCGCTGTACACAATCCCAATCCTAAACCCCTTCCCGTTCACTACCACTCTACAGAATCCCAAACCCCTTCTCGTTCACTCCCACTGTTCACATTCCCAATCCCATATCCCTTCCCGTTCACTCCCACTGTACGCAATCCCAATCCCAATCCACTTCCCATTCACTCCCACTGTACACAATCCCAATCCCATTCTCGTTCACTCCCGCTGTACACAATCCCAATGGTCCCAAACACCTTCCCGTTCACTCCCACTGTACACAATCGCAATCCCAAACCCCTTCCCGTTCACTCCCACTGTACACAATCCCTATCACAAACCCCTTCCCGCGCACTCCCACTGTACACAATCCCTATCACAAACCCCTTCCCGTTCACTCCCACTGTACACAATCCCAATCCCATTCTCGTTCACTCCCGCTGTACACAATCCCAATGGTCCCAAACACCTTCCCGTTCACTCCCACTGTACACAATCGCAATCCCAAACCCCTTCCCGTTCACTCCCACTGTACACAATCCCTATCACAAACCCCTTCCCATTCACTCCCACTGTACACAATCCCTATCACAAACCCCTTCCTGTTCACTCCCACTGTACACAATCCCCATGGTCCCAAATCCCTTCCCATTTACTCCCACTGTACACATTCCCAATCCCAAGCCCCTTCCCATTCAATCCCGCTGTACCCAATCCCAATCCCAAACCCCTTCCCGTTCACTCCCACTGTACACAATCCCAATAGAATCGAACCACTTCCCATTCTCTCCCACTGTACAAAATTCCAAACCCAAACCCCTTCCGGTTCACTCCCACTGTACACAATCCCAATCCCCTTCCTGTTCACTCCCACTGTACACAATCCCAATGGACCCAAACCCTTTCCCGTTCACTCCCACTGTACACAATCCCAATCCCAAAACGCTTCCCATTCATTCCCAATGTACACAATCCAAATACCAAATAATTTCCCATTCACTCTCAGTGTACACAATCCCAATCCCAAACACCTTCCGTTCACTTCCATTGTACACAATCCCAATCCCATTCCTGTTCACTCCCACTGTACACAATCCCAATGGACCCAAACCGCTTCCCGATCATTCCCACTGTACACAATCCAAATCCAATTCCTATTCACTCGCACTTCACACAATTCCAAACCCAAACCCCTTCCCGTTAACTCATACTGTACACAGTTCCAATCCCAATCCACTTCCGGTTCACTCCCACTGTACACAATCACAGTACCAAACCCCTTCCCGTTCACTCCCACTGTACACAATCCCAATGGTCCCAAAGCACTTCCCGTTCACTCCCACTGTACACAATCCCAATCCCCTTCCCGTTCACTCCCACTGTACACAATCCCAATCCCAATCCCATTCTCGTTCACTCCCGCTGTACACAATCCCAATGGTCCCAAACACCTTCCCGTTTACTCCCACTGTACACAATCGCAATCCCAAACCCCTTCCCGTTCACTCCCACTGTACACAATCCCTATCACAAACCCCTTCCTGTTCACTCCCACTGTACACAATCCCCATGGTCCCAAATCCCTTCCCATTTACTCTCACTGTACACATTCCCAATCCCAAACCCCTTCCCATTCAATCCCGCTGTACCCAATCCCAATCCCAAACCCCTTCCCGTTCAGTCCCACTGTACACAATCCCAATGGAACCAAACCACTTCCCATTCTCTCCCACAGTACAAAATTCCAAACACAAACCCCTTCCGGTTCACTCCCACTGTACACAATCCCAATCCCCTTCCTGTTCACTCCCACTGTACACAATCCCAATGGACCCAAACCCTTTCCCGTTCACTCCCACTGTACGCAATCCCAATCCCAAAACCCTTCCCGTTCATTCCCACTGTACACAATCCAAATACCAAAGAATTTCCCATTCACTCTCACTGTACACAATCCCAATCCCAAACACCTTCCGTTCACTTTCACTGTGCACAATCCCAATCCCATTCCTGTTCACTCCCACTGTACACAATCCCAATGGACCCAAACCGCTTCCCGTTCATTCCCACTGTACACAATCCAAATCCAATTCCTATTCACTCGCACTTCACACAATTCCAAACCCAAACCCCTTCCCGTTAACTCATACTGTACACAGTTCCAATCCCAATCCACTTCCGGTTCACTCCCACTGTACACAATCACAGTACCAAACCACTTCCCGTTCACTCCCACTGTACACAATACCAATCCAAAACACCTTTCCATTCACTCCCACTGTACACAATCCCAATCCCAAACCTCTTCCTGTTCACTCCCACTGTACACAATCCCAATCACAAACCCCTTCCTGTTCAATCCCACTGTACACAATCCCAATCACAAACCCCTTCCTGTTCAATCCCACTGAGCACAATCCCAATCCCAAACCTCTTCCCATTCACTCCCACTGTACACAATACCTATCACAAACCCCTTCCTGTTCACTCCCACTGTACACAATCCCCATGGTCCCAAACCCCATCCCATTCACTCTCACTGTACACAATACCAATCCCAAACCTCATCCTGTTCACTCCCACTGTACACAATCCCAATCCCAATCCCCTTCCTGTTCACTCCCACTGTACACAATCCCCATGGTCCCAAAACTGTTCCCATTCACTCCCACTGTACACAGTCCCAATCCCAAACCCCTTCCCATTCGCTCCCACTGTACACAATCCCAATCCCAAACCCCTTCACATTCACAACCACTGTACACAATCCCAATCCCAATACCCTTCCCGTTCACTCCCACTGTACACAATCCCAATGGACCCAAACCCCTTCCCGTTCACTCCCACTGTACATAATCCCAATCACAAACCCCTTCCCGTTCACTCCCACTGTACACAATCCCAATCCCAAACCCCTTCCTGTTCACTCCCACTGTACACAATCCCAATCCCAAAGAACTTTCCATTTACTCCCACTGTACACAATCCCAATGGATCCAAACCCCTTCCCATTCACTCCCACTGTACACAATCCCAATGGTCCCAAACCCCTTCCCATTCACTCCCACTGTACACAATCCAAATTCCAATTCCCTTCCCGTTCACTCCCACTGTACACAATCCCAATCCGAATCCCCTTCCTGTTCACTCCCACAGTACACAATCCAAATGGATGCAAAATCCTTCCCGTTCAGTCCCACTGTACACAATCACTCTCCCAAACCCCTTCCCCTTCACACCCGCTGTACACAATCCCAATCCTAAACCCCTTCCCGTTCACTACCACTCTACAGAATCCCAAACGCCTTCTTGTTCACTCCCACTGTACACATTCCCAATCCCATATCCCTTCCCGTTCACTCCTGCTGTATACAATCCCAATCCCAAACCCCTTCCTGTTCACTCCCACTATTCACAATCCCAATCCCCTTCCCATTCACTCCCACTGCACAAAACCACAATGGAACCAAACCCTTTCCCGTTCACTCCCACTGTAAACAATCCCAATGGTCCCAAACCCCTTCCCGTTCACTCCCACTGTACACAATCCCAATCCCAATCCCCTTCCCGTTCACTCCCACTGTACACAATCCCAATCCCAATCCCATTCCCGTTCACTCCCGCTGTACACAATCACAATGGTCCCAAACACCTTCCCGTTTACTCCCACTGTACAGAATCGCAATCCCAAACCCCTTCCCGTTCACTCCCACTGTACACAATCCCTATCACATACCCCTTCCCGTGCACTCCCACTGTACACAATCCCTATCACAAACCCCTTCCTGTTCACTCCCACTGTACACAATCCCCATGGTCCCAAACCCCTTCGCATTCACTCCCACTGTACACATTCCCAATCCCAAGCCCCTTCCCATTCAATCCCTCTGTACCCAATCCCAATCCCAAACCCCTTCCAGTTCACTCCCACTGTACACAATCCCAACGGAAACAAACCACTTCCCATTCTCTCCCACTGTACAAAATTCCAAACGCAAGCCCCTTCCGGTTCACTCCCATTGTACACAATCCCAATCCCCTTCCTGTTCACTCCCACTGTACACAATCCCAATGGACCCAAACCCTTTCCCGTTCACTCCCACTGTACACAATCCCAATCAAAAAACCCTTCCCGTTCACTCCCAATGTACACAATACCAATCCCAAACCCCTTCCTGTTTACTCCCACTGTACACAATCCCAATCCCAAACCCCTTCCCGTTCACTCCCAATGTACACAATACCAATCCCAAAACCCTTCCCATTCATTCCCACTGTACACAATCCCAATACCAAAGAATTTCCCATTCACTCCCACTGTACACAATCCCAATGGACCCAAACAGCTTCCCGTTCATTCCCACTGTACACAATCCAAATCCAATTCCTATTCACTTGCACTTCACACAATTCCAAATCCAAACCCCTTCCCGTTAAATCATACTGTACACAGTTCCAATCCCAATCCACTTCCGGTTCACTCCCACTGTACACAGTAACAGTACCAAACCACTTCCCGTTCACTCCCATTGTACACAAACCCAATCCAAAACACCTTTCCATTCACTCCCACTGTACACAATCCCAATCCCAAACCTCTTCCTGTTCACTCCCACTGTACACAGTCCCAATCCCCTTCCCATTCACTCCCACTGTACACAATCCCAATCCCAAACCCCTTCCTGTTCACTCCCACTGTACACAATCCCAATGGTCCCAAACCCCTTCCTGTTGACTCCCACTGTACACAATCCCAATCCCAAACCCCTTCCCGTTCACTCCCACTGTACACAAGCCCAATCCCAAAACTTTTCCCATCCACTCCCACTGTACACAATCCCAATGGACCCAAACCCCTTCCCGTTCACTCCCACTGTACACAATCCCAATCCCAAACCCCTTCCCATTCACTCCCACTGTACACAATCCCAATGGACCCAAACCCCTTCCCGTTACTCCCACTGTACACAATCCCAATCACAAACCCCTTCCCGTTCACACCCACTGTAAACAATTCCAATCCCACACCCCTTCCCATTCACTCCCACTGTACACAATCCCAATCCCAAACCCTGTCCCGTTCAATCCCGCTGTACACAATCCCAACGGACCCAAACCCTTTCCTGTTCACTCCCACTGTACACAATCCCAATGGACCCAAACCCCTTCCCATTCACTCCCACTGTACACAATCTCAATCCCAAACCCCTTCCTGTTCACTCCCACTGTACACAATCCCAATCCCAAACTCCTGCCCGTTCACTCCCACTGCACAGAATTCCAATCCCAATCTCCTTCCCGTTCACTCCCACTGTAAACAATTCCAATCCCAAATTGCTTACTGTTCACTCCCACTGTACAAAATCCCAATGGAACCAAACCCCTTCCCGTTCACTCCCACTGTACACAATCCCAATTCCAAACCATATCCCGATCTCTCACACTGTACACAATCCCAGTCCCAAACACCTTCCCCTTCACTCCCACAGTACACAATCCCATTGGACCCAAAATCATTGCCGTCCACTCCCACTGTGCACAATACCAATGGAGCCAAACCCCTTCCCATTCACTCCAACTGTACACAATCACAATGAAACCAAACCTCTTCCCGTTCATTCCCACTGTCCACAATCCCAATTCAAAACCCCATCCCGTTCACTCCCACTGTACACAAACCCAATCCCAAACCCCTTCCCATTCACTCCCACTGTACACAATCCCAATGGTCCCAAACCCCTTCCTGTTCAAGCCCAATGTGCACAATCCCAATCACAAACCTCTTCCCGTTCACTCGCACTGTACACAGTCCCAATACCAAACCCCTTCCCGTGCACTCCCACTGTACACAATCCCTATCACAAACCCCTTCCTGTTCACTCCCACTGTACACAATCCCCATGGTCCCAAACCCCTTCCCATTCAATCCCTCTGTACCCAATCCCAATCCCAAACCCCTTCCCGTTCACTCCCACTGTACACAATCCCAATGGAACCAAACCACTTCCCATTCTCTCCCACTGTACAAAATTCCAAACCCAAACCCCTTCCCTTTCACTCCCACTGTACACAATCCCAATCCCCTTCCTGTTCACTCCCACTGTACACAATCCCAATGGACCCAAACCCTTTCCCGTTCACTCCCACTGTACACAATCCCAATCAAAAAACCCTTCCCGTTCACTCCCACTGTACACAATTCCAATCCCAAAACCCTTCCCGTTCATTCCCACTGTACACAATCCCAATACCAAAGAATTTCCCAATCACTCTCAGTGTACACAATCCCAATCCCAAACACCTTCCGTTCACTTCCATTGTACACAATCCCAATCCCATTCCTGTTCACTCCCACTGTACACAATCCCAATGGACCCAAACCGCTTCCCGTTCATTCCCACTGTACACAATCCAAATCCAATTCCTATTCACTCGCACTTCACACAATTCCAAACCCAAACACCTTCCCGTTAAATCATACTGTACACAGTTCCAATCCCAATCCACTTCCGGTTCACTCCCACTGTACACAGTAACAGTACCAAACCACTTCCCGTTCACTCCCATTGTACACAAACCAAATCCAAAACACCTTTCCATTCACTCCCACTGTACACAATCCCAATCCCAAACCTCTTCCTGTTCACTCCCACTGTACACAATCCCAATCCCAATCCCCTTCCCATTCACTCCCACTGTACACAATCCCAATCCCAAACCTCTTCCTGTTCACTCCCACTGTACACAATCCCAATCCCAAACCCCTTCCCATTCACTCCCACTGTACACAATCCCAATCCCAAACCTCTTCCTGTTCACTCCCACTGTACACAATCCCAATCCCAAACCTCTTCCTGTTCACTCCCACTGTACACAATCCCAATTCCAATCCCCTTCCCATTCACTCCAACTGTACACAATCACAATGGACCCAAACCCCTTCCCGTTCACGGCCATTGTTCACAATCCCAATCACAAGCCACTTCCCGTTCACTCCCACTGTACACAATCCCAATGGTCCCAAACCCCTTCCTGTTCACTCCCACTGTACACAATCCCAATCCCAAACCCCTTCCCGTTCACTCCCACTGTACACAAACCCAATTCCAAAACTTTTCTCATCCACTCCCACTGTACACAATCCCAATGGACCCAAACCGCTTCCCGTTACTCCCAATGTACACAATCCCAATCACAAACCCCTTCCCGTTCACACCCACTGTAAACAATCCCAATCCCAAAAACCTTCCCGTTCACTCCCACTGTACACAAACCCAATTCCAAAACTTTTCTCATCCACTCCCACTGTACACAATCCCAATGGACCCAAACCGCTTCCCGTTACTCCCACTGTACACAATCCCAATGGACCCAAACCGCTTCCCGTTACTCCCAATGTACACAATCCCAATCACAAACCCCTTCCCGTTCACTCCCACTGTACACAATCCCAATCCCAAACACTGTCCCGTTCAATCCCGCTGTAAACAATCCCAACGGACCCAAACCCTTTCCTGTTCACTCCCACTGTACACGATCACAATCCCAAAACCCTTCCAGTTCACTCCCACTGTACACAATCCCAATGGACCCAAACCCCTTCCCGTTCACTCCCACTGTACTCAATCTCAATCCCAAACCCCTTCCTGTTCACTCCCACTGTACACAATCCTAATCCCAAACCTCTTCCCGTTCACTCCCACTGTACACAATCCCAATCCCAAACCTCTTCCCATTCACTCCCACTGTACACAATCTCAATCCCAAACCCCTTCCTGTTCACTCCCACTGTACACAATCCCAATCCCAAACCCTTCCCTTTAACTCCCATTGTGCACAATCCCAATCCCAAACCCCTTCCCATTCACTCCCACTGTACACAATCCCAATTCCAAACCCCTTCCCGTTCACTCCCACTGTACACAATCCCAATGGACCCAAACCCCTTCCCATTAACTCCCACTGTACACAATCCCAATCCCAAACCCCTTCCCGTTCACTCCCACTGTACACAATCCCAATGGACCCAAACCCCTTCCCATTAACTCCCACTGTACACAATCCCAATCCCAATCCCCTTCCCATTCACTCCCACTGTACACAATCCCAATGGACCCAAACCCCTTCCCATTCACTCCCACTGTACACAATCCTAATGAACCCAAAACCCGCCCGTTCACTCCCACTGAATACAATCCCATTCCCAAACCCCTTCCCGTTCAGTGCCACTGAACACAATCCCAATCCCAAATACCTTACTGTTCACTTGCACTGTACACAATCCCAATACCAAAAGCCTTCCCGTTCTTTCCCACTGTACAAAATCCCAATCCCAAACCGCTTCCCGTTCACTCCCACTGTACACAATCCCAATCCCAAACTCCTGCCCGTTCACTCCCACTGCACAGAATTCCAATCCCAAACCCCTTCCCGTTCACTCTTACAGTACACAATTCCAATCCCAAACTCCTGCCCGTTCACTCCCACTGTACACAATTCCAATCCCAAACTGCTTACTGTTCACTCCCACTGTACACAATCCCAATGGAACCAAACCCCTTCCCGTTCACTCCCACTGTACACAATCCCAATTCCAAACCATATCCCGATCTCTCACACTGTACACAATCCCAATCCCAAACACCTTCCCCTTCACTCCCACAGTACACAATCCCATTGGACCCAAAATCATTGCCGTCCACTCCCACTGTGCACAATACCAATGGAGCCAAACCCCTTCCCATTCACTCCAACTGTACACAATCACAATGAAACCAAACCTCTTCCCGTTCGTTCCCACTGTCCACAATCCCAATTCAAAACCCCATCCCGTTCACTCCCACTGTACACAAACCCAATCCCAAACCCCTTCCCATTCACTCCCACTGTAAACAATCCCAATGGTCCCAAACCCCTTCCTGTTCAAGCCCAATGTGCACAATCCCAATCACAAACCTCTTCCCGTTCACTCGGACTGTACACAGTCCCAATACCAAACCCCTTCCCGTGCACTCCCACTGTACACAATCCCTATCACAAACCCCTTCCTGTTCACTCCCACTGTACACAATCCCCATGGTCCCAAACCCCTTCCCATTCAATCCCTCTGTACCCAATCCCAATCCCAAACCCCTTCCCGTTCACTCCCACTGTACACAATCCCAATGGAACCAAACCACTTCCCATTCTCTCCCACTGTACAAAATTCCAAACCCAAACCCCTTCCGGTTCACTCCCATTGTACACAATCCCAATCCCCTTCCTGTTCACTCCCACTGTACACAATCCCAATGGACCCAAACCCTTTCCCGTTCACTCCCACTGTACACAATCCCAATCAAAAAACCCTTCCCGTTCACTCCCACTGTACACAATTCCAATACCAAAACCCTTCCCGTTCATTCCCACTGTACACAATCCCAATACCAAAGAATTTCCCAATCACTCTCAGTGTACACAATCCCAATCCCAAACACCTTCCGTTCACTTCCATTGTACACAATCCCAATCCCATTCCTGTTCACTCCCACTGTACACAATCCCAATGGACCCAAACCGCTTCCCGTTCATTCCCACTGTACACAATCCAAATCCAATTCCTATTCACTCGCACTTCACACAATTCCAAACCCAAACACCTTCCCGTTAAATCATACTGTACACATTTCCAATCCCAATCCACTTCCGGTTCACTCCCACTGTACACAGTAACAGTACCAAACCACTTCCCGTTCACTCCCATTGTACACAAACCAAATCCAAAACACCTTTCCATTCACTCCCACTGTACACAATCCCAATCCCAAACCTCTTCCTGTTCACTCCCACTGTACACAATCCCAATCCCAAACCTCTTCCTGTTCACTCCCACTGTACACAATCCCAATTCCAATCCACTTCCCATTCACTCCCACTGTACACAATCACAATGGACCCAAACCCCTTCCCGTTCACTCCCACTGTACACAATACCAATCCCAAACCCCTTCCTGTTCACTCCCACTGTACACAATCCCAATGGTCCCAAACCCCTTCCTGTTCACTCCCACTGTACACAATCCCAATCCCAAACCCCTTCCCGTTCACTCCCACTGTACACAAACCCAATTCCAAAACTTTTCTCATCCACTCCCACTGTACACAATCCCAATGGACCCAAACCGCTTCCCGTTACTCCCAATGTACACAATCCCAATCACAAACCCCTTCCCGTTCACACCCACTGTACACAATCCCAATCCCAAACCCTGTCCCGTTCAATCCCGCTGTAAACAATCCCAACGGACCCAAACCCTTTCCTGTTCACTCCCACTGTACACAATCCCAATGGACCCAAACCCCTTCCCGTTCACTCCCACTGTACACAATCTCAATCCCAAACCCCTTCCTGTTCACTCCCACTGTACACAATCCCAATCCCAAACCTCTTCCCGTTCACTCCCACTGTACACAATCCCAATCCCAAACCTCTTCCCATTCACTCCCACTGTACACAATCTCAATCCCAAACCCCTTCCTGTTCACTCCCACTGTACACAATCCCAAACCCAAACCCCTTCCCTTTAACTCCCATTGTGCACAATCCCAATCCCAAACCCCTTCCCGTTCACTCCCACTGTACACAATCCTAATGAACCCAAAACCCGCCCGTTCACTCCCACTGAATACAATCCCATTCCCAAACCCCTTCCCGTTCAGTGCCACTGAACACAATCCCAATCCCAAATACCTTACTGTTCACTTGCACTGTACACAATCCCAATACCAAAAGCCTTCCCGTTCTTTCCCACTGTACAAAATCCCAATGGAACCAAACCCCTTCCCGTTCACTCCCACTGTACACAATCCCAATTCCAAACCAAATCCCGATCTCTCACACTGTACACAATCCCAATCCCAAACACCTTCCCCTTCACTCCCACAGTACACAATCCCATTGGACCCAAAATCATTGCCGTCCACTCCCACTGTGCACAATACCAATGGAGCCAAACCCCTTCCCATTCACTCCAACTGTACACAATCACAATGAAACCAAACCTCTTCCCGTTCATTCCCATTGTCCACAATCCCAATTTAAATCCCCATCCCGTTCACTCCCACTGTACACAAACCCAATCCCAAACCCCTTCCCATTCACTCCCACTGTAAACAATCCCAATGGACCCAAACCCTTTCCCGTTCACTCCCACTGTACACAATCCCAATCAAAAAACCCTTCCCGTTCACTCCCACTGTACACAATTCCAATACCAAAACCCTTCCCGTTCATTCCCACTGTACACAATCCCAATACCAAAGAATTTCCCAATCACTCTCAGTGTACACAATCCCAATCCCAAACACCTTCCGTTCACTTCCATTGTACACAATCCCAATCCCATTCCTGTTCACTCCCACTGTACACAATCCCAATGGACCCAAACCGCTTCCCGTTCATTCCCACTGTACACAATCCAAATCCAATTCCTATTCACTCGCACTTCACACAATTCCAAACCCAAACACCTTCCCGTTAAATCATACTGTACACAGTTCCAATCCCAATCCACTTCCGGTTCACTCCCACTGTACACAGTAACAGTACCAAACCACTTCCCGTTCACTCCCATTGTACACAAACCAAATCCAAAACACCTTTCCATTCACTCCCACTGTACACAATCCCAATCCCAAACCTCTTCCTGTTCACTCCCACTGTACACAATCCCAATCCCAAACCTCTTCCTGTTCACTCCCACTGTACACAATCCCAATCCCAATCCCCTTCCCATTCACTCCCACTGTACACAATCACAATGGACCCAAACCCCTTCCCGTTCACTCCCACTGTACACAATCCTAATGGTCCCAAACCCCTTCCTGTTCACTCCCACTGTACACAATCCCAATGGTCCCAAACCCCTTCCTGTTCACTCCCACTGTACACAATCCCAATCCCAAACCCCTTCCCGTTCACTCCCACTGTACACAAACCCAATTCCAAAACTTTTCTCATCCACTCCCACTGTACACAATCCCAATGGACCCAAACCGCTTCCCGTTACTCCCAATGTACACAATCCCAATCACAAACCCCTTCCCGTTCACACCCACTGTACACAATCCCAATCCCAAACCCTGTCCCGTTCAATCCCGCTGTAAACAATCCCAACGGACCCAAACCCTTTCCTGTTCACTCCCACTGTACACGATCACAATCCCAAAACCCTTCCTGTTCACTCCCACTGTACACAATCCCAATGGACCCAAACCCCTTCCCGTTCACTCCCACTGTACACAATCCCAATCCCAAACCCCTTCCCGTTCACTCCCACTGTACACAATCCCAATGGACCCAAACCCCTTCCCATTAACTCCCACTGTACACAATCCCAATGGAACCAAACCCCTTCCCATTCACTCCCACTGTACACAATCCCAATCCCAAACCCCTTCCCGTTCACTCCCACTGTACACAATCCCAATCCCAAACCCCTTCCCATTCACTCCCACTGTACACAATCCCAATCCCAAACCCCTTCCCATTCACTCCCACTGTACACAATCCCAATGGACCCAAACACCTTCCCATTCACTCCCACTGTACACAATCCTAATGAACCCAAAACCCGCCCGTTCACTCCCACTGAATACAATCCCATTCCCAAACCCCTTCCCGTTCAGTGCCACTGAACACAATCCCAAATCCAAATACCTTACTGTTCACTTGCACTGTATACAATCCCAATCCCAAAAGCCTTCCCGTTCTTTCCCACTGTACAAAATCCCAATCCCAAACCCCTTCCCGTTCACTCCGTCTGTACACAATCCCAATCCCAAACCCCTTCCCGTTCACTCCCACTGTACACAATCCCAATCCCAAACTCCTGCCCGTTCACTCCCATTGTACACAATCCCAATGGACCCAAACCCCTTCCTGTTCACTCCCACTGTACACAATCCCAATGGACCCAAACCCCTTCCTGTTCACTCCCACTGTACACAATCCAAAAAGACCCAAAACCCTTCCCGTTCACTCCCACTGTACACAATCCCAATGGACCCAAACCCCTTCCCGTTCACTCCCACTGTACACGATCACAATCCCAAACCCCTTCCCGTTCACTCCCCCTGTACACAATCCCAATCCCAAACCCCTTCCCGTTCACACCCACTGTACACGATCACAATCCCAAACCCCTTCCCTTTCACTCCAACTGTGCAAAATCTCAATCCCAAACCCCTTCCTGTTTACTCCCACTGTACACAATCCCAATCCCAAACCCCTTCCCGTTCACGCCCCCTGTACACAATCCCAATCCCAAACCCCTTCCTGTTCACTCCCACTGTACACAATCCCAATCCCAAACACCTTCCCATTCACTCCCACTACACAATCACAATCCCAAACCCCTTCCCATTCACTCTCACTGTACACATTTCCAATCCCAAACTCCTTCCCGTTCACTCCCACAGTACACAATCCCAATGGAGCCAAACTCATTCCCGTTCACTCCCACTGTGCACAATCCCAACGGACCCAAACACCTTCCCTTTCACTCCCACTGTACACAATCCCAATGGACCCAAACCCCTTCCCATTCACTCCCACTGTACACAATCCCAATGGACCCAAACCCCTTCCCATTCACTCCCACTGTACACAATCCCAATCCCAAACCCCTTCCCATTCACTCCAACTGTACACAATCCCAACAGACACAAACCCCTTACCGTTCACTCCCACTGTACACAATCCCAATCAAAAAACTCTTCCCGTTCACTCCCACTGTACACAATACCAATCCCAAAACCCTTCCCGTTCATTCCCACTGTACACAATCCCAATACCAAAGAATTTCCCATTCACTCTCACTGTACACAATCCCAATCCCAAACACCTTCCGTTCACTTCCATTGTACACAATCCCAATCCCATTCCTGTTCACTCCCACTGTACACAATCCAAATCCAATTCCTATTCACTCGCACTTCACACAATTCCAAACCTAAACCCCTTCCCGTTAAATCATACTGTACACAGTTCCAATCCCAATCCACTTCCGGTTCACTCCCACTGTACACAATCACAGTACCAAACCACTTCCCGTTCACTCCCATTGTACACAAACCCAATCCAAAACACCTTTCCATTCACTCCCACTGTACACAATCCCAATCCCAAACCTCTTCCTGTTCACTCCCACTGTACACAATCCCAATCCCAATCCCCTTCCCATTCACTACCACTGTACACAATCCCAATCCTAAACCCTGTCCCGTTCAATCCCGCTGTAAACAATCCCAACAGACCAAAAACCCTTCCCGTTCAATCTCAATGTACACAATCCCAATGGCCCCAAACCCCTTCCTGTTCACTACAACTGTAAACAATCCCAATCCCAAAACCCTTCCCGTTCACTCCCAATGTACACAATCACAATGGACCCAAACCCCTTCCCGTTCACTCCCACTTTACACAATCCCAATAGTCCCAAACCCCTTCCTGTTCACTCCCACTGTACACAAACCCAATCCCAAAACTTTTCCCATCCACTCCCACTGTACACAAT
Organism: Carcharodon carcharias; assembly: GCF_017639515.1. Taxonomy (NCBI): domain Eukaryota; kingdom Metazoa; phylum Chordata; class Chondrichthyes; order Lamniformes; family Lamnidae; genus Carcharodon; species Carcharodon carcharias. Next base: position 935,797 of record NC_054506.1, read on the forward strand.
CCCAATGGACCCAAACCGCTTCCCGTTACTCCCACTGTACACAATCCCAATCACAAACCCCTTCCCGTTCACACCCACTGTAAACAATTCAAATCCCACACCCCTTCCCGTTCACTCCCACTGTGCACAATCCCAATCCCAAACCCTGTCCCGTTCAATCCCGCTGTAAACAATCCCAACGGACCCAAACACCTTCCCATTCACTCCCGCTGTACACAATTCCAATGGACCCAAACCCCTTCCCATTCACTCCCACTGTACACAATCCCAACAGACACAAACCCCTTACCGTTCACTCCCACTGTACACAATCCCAACAGACCAAAAACCCTTCCCATTCACTCCCACTGTACACTACCCCAATGGACCCAAACCCCTTCCCGTTCATTCCCACTGTACACAATCCCAATGGTCCCAAACCCCTTCCCATTCACTCCCACTGTACACAATCCCAATCCCAAACCCCTTCCCATTCACTCCCACTGTACACAATCCCAATCCCAAACCCCTTCCCATTCACTCCCACTGTACACAATCCCAATCCCAAACCCCTTCCCGTTCACTCCCACTGTACACAATCCCAATGGACCCAACCCCCTTCCTGTTCACTCCCACTGTACACAATCCCAATCCCAAACCCCTTCCCATTCACTCCCACTGTACACAATCCCAATGGACCCAAACCCCTTCCCGTTCACTCCCACTGTACACTACCCCAATGGACGCAAACACCTTCCCATTCACTCCCAGTGTACACAATCCCAATGGTCCCAAACCCCTTCCCATTCACTCCCACTGTACACAATCCCAATGGAACCAAACCCTTTCCCGTTCACTCCCACTGTACACAATCCCAATTCCAAACCATATCCCAATCTCTCACACTGTACACAATCCCAATCCCAAACACCTTCCCCTTCACTCCCACAGTACACAATCCCATTGGACCCAAAATCATTGCCGTCCACTCCCACTGTGCACAGTACCAATGGAGCCAAACCCCTTCCCATTCACTCGAACTGTACACAATCACAATGAAACCAAATGTCTTCCTGTTCAATCCCACTGTACACAATCCCAATCTGAAAACCCTTCCCGTTCAATCCCAATATACACAATCACAATGAAAACAAACCTCTACCCGTTCATTCCCACTGTACACAATCACAATGGAAACAAACGCCTTCCTGTTCACTCCCACTGTACACAATCCCAATCCCAAACCCCTTCCCGTTCACTCCCACTGTACACAATCTCAATGGACCCAAACCCCTTCCTGTTCACTCCCACTGTACACAATCCCAATCCCAAACCCCTTCCCATTCACTCCCACTGTACACTACCCCAATGGACCCAAACCCCTTCCCGTTCATTCCCACTGTACACAATCCCAATGGTCCCAAACCCCTTCCCATTCACTCCCACTGTACACAATCCCAATGGTCCCAAACCCCTTCCTGTTCACTCCCACTGTACACAATCCCAATCCCAAACCCCTTCCCATTCACTCCCACTGTACACAATCCCAATCCCAAACCCCTTCCCGTTCACTCCCACTGTACACAATCCCAATGGACCCAAACCCCTTCCTGTTCACTCCCACTGTACACAATCCCAATCCCAAACCCCTTCCCATTCACTCCCACTGTACACTACCCCAATGGACCCAAACCCCTTCCCGTTCATTCCCACTGTACACAATCCCAATGGTCCCAAACCCCTTCCCATTCACTCCCACTGTACACAATCCCAATGGTCCCAAACCCCTTCCTGTTCACTCCCACTGTACACAATCCCAATCCCAAACCCCTTCCAATTCACTCCCACTGTACACAATCCCAATCCCAAACCCCTTCCTGTTCACTCCCACTGTACACAATCCCAATCCCAAACCCCTTCCCATTCACTCCCACTGTACACTACCCCAATGGACCCAAACCCCTTCCCGTTCACTCCCAGTGTACACAATCCCAATGGTCCCAAACCCCTTCCCATTCACTCCCACTGTACACAATCCCAATGGTCCCAAACCCCTTCCTGTTCACTCCCACTGTACACAATCCCAATGGACCCAAACCCCTTCCCGTTCACTCCAACTGTACACAATCCCAATCCCAAACCCCTTCCCGTTCAATCCCACTGTACACATTCCCAATGGACCCAAACCTCTTCCCGTTCACTCCAACTGTACACAATTCCAATCACAAATCCCTTCCCGTTCACACCCACTGTAAAGATTCCCAATCCCAAACCCCTTCCCGTTCACTCCCACTGTGCACAATCTCAATCCCAAACCCCTTCCCGTTCACTCCCACTGTACACAATCCCAATGGACCCAAACCCCTTCCTCTTCACTCCCACTGTACACAATCCCAATCCCAAACCCCTTCCCATTCACTCCCATTGTACACAATCCCAATGGACCCAAACCCCTTCCTGTTCACTCCCACTGTACACAATCCAAAAAGACCCAAAACCCTTCCCATTCACTCCCACCGTACACAATCCCAATGGACCCAAAACACTTCCCGTTCACACCCACTGTACACGATCACAATCCCAAACCCCTTCCCTTTCACTCCAATTGTGCAAAATCTCAATCCCAAACCCCTTCCTGTTTACTCCCACTGTACACAATCGCAATGGACCCAAACACCTTCCCGTTCACTCCCACTGTACACAATCCCAATCCCAAACCCCTTCCCGTTCACGCCCCCTGTACACAATCCCAATCACAAACCCCTTCCTGTTCACTCCCACTGTACACAATCCCAATCCCAAACACCTTCCCATTCACTCCCACTACACAATCACAATCCCAAACCCCTTCCCATTCACTCTCACTGTACACATTTCCAATCCCAAACTCCTTCCCGTTCACTCCCACAGTACACAATCCCAATGGAGCCAAACTCATTCCCGTTCACTCCCACTGTGCACAATCCCAACGGACCCAAACACCTTCCCATTCACTCCCACTGTACACAATCCCAATGGACCCAAACCCCTTCCCATTCACTCCCACTGTACATAATCCCAATCCCAAACCCCTTCCCATTCACTCCAACTGTACACAATTCCATCAGACACAAACCCCTTACCGTTCACTCCCACTGTACACAATCCCAATCAAAAAACTCTTCCCGTTCACTCCCACTGTACACAATACCAATCCCAAAACCCTTCCCGTTCATTCCCACTGTACACAATCCCAATACCAAAGAATTTCCCATTCACTCTCACTGTACACAATCCCAATCCCAAACACCTTCCGTTCACTTCCATTGTACACAATCCCAATCCCATTCCTGTTCACTCCCACTGTACACAATCCAAATCCAATTCCTATTCACTCGCACTTCACACAATTCCAAACCTAAACCCCTTCCCGTTAAATCATACTGTACACAGTTCCAATCCCAATCCACTTCCGGTTCACTCCCACTGTACACAATCACAGTACCAAACCACTTCCCATTCACTCCCATTGTACACAAACCCAATCCAAAACACCTTTCCATTCACTCCCAGTGTACACAATCCCAATGGTCCCAAACCCCTCCCTGTTCACTCCCACTGTACACAATCCCAATGGTCCCAAACCCCTTCCTGTTCACTCCCACTGTACACAATCCCAATCCCAAACCCCTTCCCGTTCAATCCCACTGTACACATTCCCAATGGACCCAAACCTCTTCCCGTTCACTCCAACTGTACACAATTCCAATCACAAATCCCTTCCCGTTCACACCCACTGTAAACATTCCCAATCCCAAACCCCTTCCCGTTCACTCCCACTGTGCACAATCTCAATCCCAAACCCCTTCCCGTTCACTCCCACTGTACACAATCCCAATGGAACCAAAACCCTTCCTCTTCACTCCCACTGTACACAATCCCAATCCCAAACCCCTTCCCATTCACTCCCATTGTACACAATCCCAATGGACCCAAACCCCTTCCTGTTCACTCCCACTGTACACAATCCAAAAAGACCCAAAACCCTTCCCGTTCACTCCCACCGTACACAATCCCAATGGACCCAAAACACTTCCCGTTCACTCCCACTGTACACAATCCCAATGGACCCAAAACCCTTCCCGTTCACACCCACTGTACACGATCACAATCCCAAACCCCTTCCCTTTCACTCCAACTGTGCAAAATCTCAATCCCAAACCCCTTCCTGTTTACTCCCACTGTACACAATCGCAATGGACCCAAACACCTTCCCGTTCACTCCCACTGTACACAATCCCAATCCCAAACCCCTTCCCGTTCACGCCCCCTGTACACAATCCCAATCCCAAACCCCTTCCTGTTCACTCCCACTGTACACAATCACAATCCCAAACCCCTTCCCATTCACTCCCACTACACAATCACAATCCCAAACCCCTTCCCATTCACTCTCACTGTACACATTTCCAATCCCAAACTCCTTCCCGTTCACTCCCACAGTACACAATCCCAATGGACCCAAACTCATTCCCGTTCACTCCCACTGTGCACAATCCCAACGGACCCAAACACCTTCCCTTTCACTCCCACTGTACACAATCCCAATGGACCCAAACCCCTTCCCATTCACTCCCACTGTACACAATCCCAATGGACCCAAACCCCTTCCCATTCACTCCCACTGTACACAATCCCAATCCCAAACCCCTTCCCATTCACTCCAACTGTACACAATCCCAACAGACACAAACCCCTTACCGTTCACTCCCACTGCACACAATCCCAATCAAAAAACACTTCCCGTTCACTCCCACTGTACACAATCCCAATCCCAAATCCCTTCCCATTCCCTCCCACTGTACACAATCCCAATCAAAAAACTCTTCCCGTTCACTCCCACTGTACACAATACCAATCCCAAAACCCTTCCCGTTCATTCCCACTGTACACAATCCCAATACCAAAGAATTTCCCATTCACTCTCACTGTACACAATCCCAATCCCAAACACCTTCCGTTCACTTCCATTGTACACAATCCCAATCCCATTCCTGTTCACTCCCACTGTACACAATCCAAATCCAATTCCTATTCACTCGCACTTCACACAATTCCAAACCTAAACCCCTTCCCGTTAAATCATACTGTACACAGTTCCAATCCCAATCCACTTCCGGTTCACTCCCACTGTACACAATCACAGTACCAAACCACTTCCCGTTCACTCCCATTGTACACAAACCCAATCCAAAACACCTTTCCATTCACTCCCACTGTACACAATCCCAATCCCAAACCCCTTCCCGTTCACTCCCACTATACACAATACCAATCCAAAACACCTTTCCATTCACTCCCACTGTACACAATCCCAATCCCAAACCCCTTCCTGTTCACTCCCACTGTACACAATCCCAATCCCAATCCCCTTCCCATTCACTACCACTGTGCACAATCCCAATCCCAAACCCCTTCCCGTTCACTCCCACTGTACACAATCCCAATCCCAAACCCTGTCCCGTTCAATCCCGCTGTAAACAATCCCAACAGACCAAAAACCCTTCCCGTTCAATCTCAATGTACACAATCCTAATGGCCCCAAACCCCTTCCTGTTCACTACGACTGTAAACAATCCCAATCCCAAAACCCTTCCCGTTCACTCCCACTGTACACAAAACCAATGGACCCAAACCCCTACCCGTTAACTCCCACTGTACACAATCCCAATCCCAAACCCCTTCCCGTTCACTCCCACTGTACACAATCCCAATGGACCCAAACCCCTTCCTGTTCACTCCCACTGTACACAATCCCAATCCCAAACCCCTTCCCGTTCACTCCCACTGTACACAATCCCAATCACAAACCCCTTACCGTTCACACCCACTGTAAACAATTCAAATCCCACACCCCTTCCCGTTCACTCCCACTGTACACAATCCCAATCCCAAACCCTGTCACGTTCAATCCCGCTGTAAACAATCCCAACGGACCCAAACCCTTTCCTGTTCACTCCCACTGTACACGATCACAATCCCAAAACCCTTCCTGTTCACTCCCACTGTACACAATCCCAATGGACCCAAACCTCTTCCCGTTCACTCCCACTGTACACAATCCCAATGGACCCAAACCCCTTCCCTTTCACTCCCACTGTACACAATCTCAATCCCAAACCCCTTCCTGTTCACTCCCACTGTACACAATCCCAATCCCAAACCCCTTCCTGTTCACTCCCACTGTACACAATCCCAATCCCAAACCCCTTCCTGTTCACTCCCACTGTACACAATCCCAATCCCAAACCCCTTCCTGTTCACTCCCACTGTACACAATCACAATCCCAAACCCCTTCCTGTTCACTCCCACTGTACACAATCCCAATGGACCCAACCCCTTCCTGTTCACTCCCACTGTACACAATACCAATCCCAAACACCTTCCTGTTCACTCCCACTGTACACAATCCCAATGGACCCAAACCCCTTCCCATTCACTCCCACTGCACACAATCCTAATGAACCCAAAACCCGCCCGTTCACTCCCACTGAATACAATCCCATTCCCAAACCCCTTCCCGTTCAATGCCACTGAACACAATCCCAATCCCAAATACCTTACTGTTCACTTGCACTGTATACAATCCCAATCCCAAAAGCCTTCCCGTTCTTTCCCACTGTACAAAATCCCAATCCCAAACCCCTTCCCGTTCACTCTGTCTGTACACAGTCCCAATCCCAAACTCCTGCCCGTTCACTCCCACTGCACAGAATTCCAATCCCAAACCCCTTACCGTTCACTCTTACTGTACACAATTCCAATCCCAAACCCCTTCCCGTTCACTCTTACTGTACACAATTCCAATCCCAAACCCCTTCCCATTCACTCCCACTGTACACAATTCCAATCCCAAACTCCTTCCCGTTCACTCCCACTGTAAACACTTCCAATCCCAAACTGCTTACTGTTCACTCCCACTGTACACAATCCCAATGGAACCAAACCCCTTCCCGTTCACTCCCACTGTACACAATCCCAATTCCAAACCATATCCCGATCTCTCACACTGTACACAATCCCAATCCCAAACACCTTCCCCTTCACTCCCACAGTACACAATCCCATTGGACCCAAAATCATTGCCGTCCACTCCCACTGTGCACAATACCAATGGAGCCAAACCCCTTCCCATTCACTCCAACTGTACACAATCACAATGAAACCAAATCTCTTCCTGTTCAATCCCACTGTACACAATCCCAATCAGAAACCCCTTCCCGTTCAATCCCACTGTACACAATCACAATGGAAACAAACCCCTTCCTGTTCACTCCAACTGTACACAATCCCAATCCCAAACCCCTTCCCATTCACTGCCACTGTACACAATCCCAATGGACCCAAACCCCTTCCTGTTCACTCCCACTGTACACAATCCCAATCCCAAACCCCTTCCCATTCACTCCCACTGTACACAACCCCAATGGACCCAAACCCCTTCCCGTTCACTCCCACTGTACACAATCCCAATCCCAAACCCCTTCCCGTTCACTCCCACTGTAAACAATCCCAATCCCAAACCCCTTCCCGTTCACTCCCACTGTACACATTCCCAATGGACCCAAAACAATTCCCGTTCACTCCCACTGTACACAATCCCAATCCCAAACCCCTTCACATTCACTCCCACTGTACACAATCCCAATGGGCCCAAACCGCTTCCCGTTCACTCCAACTGTACACAATCCCAATCCCAAACACCTTCCCTTTCTCTCCCAATGTACACAATTCCAATCACAAATCCCTTCCCGTTCACACCCACTGTAAACATTCCCAATCCCAAACCCCTTCCCGTTCACTCCCACAGTGCACAATCCCAATCCCAAGCCCCTTCCCGTTCACTCCCACTGTACACAATCCCAATGGAACCAAAACCCTTCCTCTTCACTCCCACTGTACACAATCCCAATCCCAAACCCCTTCCTGTTCACTCCCACTGTACACAATCCCAATCCCAAACACCTTCCCATTCACTCCCACTACACAATCACAATCCCAAACCCCTTCCCTTTAACTCTCACTGTACACATTTCCAATCCCAAACTCCTTCCCGTTCACTCCCACAGTACACAATCCCAATGGACCCAAACTCATTCCCGTTAACTCCCACTGTGCACAATCCCAACGGACCCAAACACCTTCCCTTTCACTCCCACTGTACACAATCCCAATGGACCCAAACCCCTTCCCATTCACTCCCACTGTACACAATCCCAATGGACCCAAACCCCTTCCCATTCACTCCCACTGTACACAATCCCAATCCCAAACCCCTTCCCATTCACTCCAACTGTACACAATCCCAACAGACACAAACCCCTTACCGTTCACTCCCACTGTACACAATCCCAATCAAAAAACCCTTCCCGTTCACTCCCACTGTACACAATCCCAATCCCAAATCCCTTCCCATTCCCTCCCACTGTACACAATCCCAATCAAAAAACTCTTCCCGTTCACTCCCACTGTACACAATACCAATCCCAAAACCCTTCCCGTTCATTCCCACTGTACACAATCCCAATACCAAAGAATTTCCCATTCACTCTCACTGTACACAATCCCAATCCCAAACACCTTCCGTTCACTTCCATTGTACACAATCCCAATCCCATTCCTGTTCACTCCCACTGTACACAATCCAAATCCAATTCCTATTCACTCGCACTTCACACAATTCCAAACCTAAACCCCTTCCCGTTAAATCATACTGTACACAGTTCCAATCCCAATCCACTTCCGGTTCACTCCCACTGTACACAATCACAGTACCAAACCACTTCCCGTTCACTCCCATTGTACACAAACCCAATCCAAAACACTTTTCCATTCACTCCCACTGTACACAATCCCAATCCCAAACCCCTTCCTGTTCACTCCCACTGTACACAATCCCTATCCCAATCCCCTTCCCATTCACTACCACTGTGCACAATCCCAATCCCAAACCCTGTCCCGTTCAATCCCGCTGTAAACAATCCCAACAGACCAAAAACCCTTCCCGTTCAATCTCAATGTACACAATCCTAATGGCCCCAAACCCCTTCCTGTTCACTACGACTGTAAACAATCCCAATCCCAAAACCCTTCCCGTTCACTCCCACTGTACACAAAACCAATGGACCCAAACCCCTACCCGTTAACTCCCACTGTACACAATCCCAATCCCAAACCCCTTCCCGTTCACTCCCACTGTACACAATCCCAATGGACCCAAACCCCTTCCTGTTCACTCCCACTGTACACAATCCCAATCCCAAACCCCTTCCCGTTCACTCCCACTGTACACAATCCCAATCACAAACCCCTTACCGTTCACACCCACTGTAAACAATTCAAATCCCACACCCCTTCCCGTTCACTCCCACTGTACACAATCCCAATCCCAAACCCTGTCACGTTCAATCCCGCTGTAAACAATCCCAACGGACCCAAACCCTTTCCTGTTCACTCCCACTGTACACGATCAGAATCCCAAAACCCTTCCTGTTCACTCCCACTGTACACAATCCCAACGGACCCAAACCCCTTCCTGTTCACTCCCACTGTACACAATCCCAATCCCAAACCCCTTCCTGTTCACTCCCACTGTACACAATCACAATCCCAAACCCCTTCCTGTTCACTCCCACTGTACACAATCCCAATGGACCCAAACCCCTTCCCATTCACTCCCACTGCACACAATCCTAATGAACCCAAAACCCGCCCGTTCACTCCCACTGAATACAATCCCATTCCCAAACCCCTTCCCGTTCAATGCCACTGAACACAATCCCAATCCCAAATACCTTACTGTTCACTTGCACTGTATACAATCCCAATCCCAAAAGCCTTCCCGTTCTTTCCCACTGTACAAAATCCCAATCCCAAACCCCTTCCCGTTCACTCTGTCTGTACACAGTCCCAATCCCAAACTCCTGCCCGTTCACTCCCACTGTACACAGTCCCAATCCCAAACTCCTGCCCGTTCACTCCCACTGCACAGAATTCCAATCCCAAACCCCTTACCGTTCACTCTTACTGTACACAATTCCAATCCCAAACCCCTTCCCATTCACTCCCACTGTACACAATCCCAATCCCAAACCCCTTCCCATTCACTCCCACTGTACACAATTCCAATCCCAAACTCCTTCCCGTTCACTCCCACTGTAAACACTTCCAATCCCAAACTGCTTACTGTTCACTCCCACTGTACACAATCCCAATGGAACCAAACCCCTTCCCGTTCACTCCCACTGTACACAATCCCAATTCCAAACCATATCCCGATCTCTCACACTGTACACAATCCCAATCCCAAACACCTTCCCCTTCAATCCCACAGTACACAATCCCATTGGACCCAAAATCATTGCCGTCCACTCACACTGTGCACAATACCAATGGAGCCAAACCCCTTCCCATTCACTCCAACTGTACACAATCACAATGAAACCAAATCTCTTCCTGTTCAATCCCACTGTACACAATCCCAATCCGAAACCCCTTCCCGTTCAATCCCAATGTACACAATCACAATGAAAACAAACCTCTACCCGTTCATTCCCACTGTACACAATCACAATGGAAACAAACCCCTTCCTGTTCACTCCAACTGTACACAATCCCAATCCCAAACCCCTTCCCGTTCACTCCCACTGTACACAATCCCAATGGACCGAAACCCCTTCCTGTTCACTCCCACTGTACACAATCCCAATCCCAAACCCCTTCCCATTCACTCCCACTGTACACAACCCCAATGGACCCAAACCCCTTCCCGTTCACTCCCACTGTACACAATCCCAATCCCAAACCCCTTCCCATTCACTCCCACTGTACACAACCCCAATGGACCCAAACCCCTTCCCGTTCACTCCCACTGTACACAATCCCAATCCCAAACCCCTTCCCGTTCACTCCCACTGTACACATTCCCAATGGACCCAAAACACTTCCCGTTCACACCCACTGTACACGATCACAATCCCAAACCCTTTCCCTTTCACTCCAACTGTGCAAAATCTCAATCCCAAACCCCTTCCTGTTCACTCCCACTGTACACAATCCCAATCCCAAACCCCTTCCTGTTCACTCCCACTGTACACAATCACAATCCCAAACCCCTTCCTGTTCACTCCCACTGTACACAATCCCAATGGACCCAAACCCCTTCCCATTCACTCCCACTGCACACAATCCTAATGAACCCAAAACCCGCCCGTTCACTCCCACTGAATACAATCCCATTCCCAAACCCCTTCCCGTTCAATGCCACTGAACACAATCCCAATCCCAAATACCTTACTGTTCACTTGCACTGTATACAATCCCAATCCCAAAAGCCTTCCCGTTCTTTCCCACTGTACAAAATCCCAATCCCAAACCCCTTCCCGTTCACTCTGTCTGTACACAGTCCCAATCCCAAACTCCTGCCCGTTCACTCCCACTGCACAGAATTCCAATCCCAAACCCCTTACCGTTCACTCTTACTGTACACAATTCCAATCCCAAACCCCTTCCCATTCACTCCCACTGTACACAATCCCAATCCCAAACCCCTTCCCATTCACTCCCACTGTACACAATTCCAATCCCAAACTCCTTCCCGTTCACTCCCACTGTAAACACTTCCAATCCCAAACTGCTTACTGTTCACTCCCACTGTACACAATCCCAATGTAACCAAACCCCTTCCCGTTCACTCCCACTGTACACAATCCCAATTCCAAACCATATCCCGATCTCTCACACTGTACACAATCCCAATCCCAAACACCTTCCCCTTCAATCCCACAGTACACAATCCCATTGGACCCAAAATCATTGCCGTCCACTCACACTGTGCACAATACCAATGGAGCCAAACCCCTTCCCATTCACTCCAACTGTACACAATCACAATGAAACCAAATCTCTTCCTGTTCAATCCCACTGTACACAATCCCAATCCGAAACCCCTTCCCGTTCAATCCCAATGTACACAATCACAATGAAAACAAACCTCTACCCGTTCATTCCCACTGTACACAATCACAATGGAAACAAACCCCTTCCTGTTCACTCCAACTGTACACAATCCCAATCCCAAACCCCTTCCCGTTCACTCCCACTGTACACAATCCCAATGGACCGAAACCCCTTCCTGTTCACTCCCACTGTACACAATCCCAATCCCAAACCCCTTCCCATTCACTCCCACTGTACACAACCCCAATGGACCCAAACCCCTTCCCGTTCACTCCCACTGTACACAATCCCAATCCCAAACCCCTTCCCATTCACTCCCACTGTACACATTCCCAATGGACCCAAAACACTTCCCGTTCACACCCACTGTACACGATCACAATCCCAAACCCTTTCCCTTTCACTCCAACTGTGCAAAATCTCAATCCCAAACACCTTCCCGTTCACTCCCACTGTACACAATCCCAATGGACCCAAACCCCTTCCCGTTCACTCCCACTGTACACAATCCCAATCCCAAACCCCTTCCCGTTCACTCCCCCTGTACACAATCCCAATCCCAAACCCCTTCCCGTTCACTCCCCCTGTACACAATCCCAATCCCAAACACCTTCCCGTTCACTCCCACTACACAATCACAATCCCAAAACCCTTCTTTTTAACTGCCACTGTGCACAATCCCAATCCCAAACACCTTCCCATTCACTACCAATGCACACTCTCCTAATGAACACAAAACCCGCCTCTTCACTCCCACTGAATACAATCCCATTCCCAAACCCCTTCCCGTTCAATGCCCCTGACACAATCCCAATCCCAAATACCTTACTGTTCACTTGCACTGTATACAATTCCAATCCCAAAAGCCTTCCCATTCTTTCCCACTGTAAAAAATACCAATCCCAATCCACTTCCCGTTCACTCCCACTGCACACAATCCCAATCCCAAACTACTGCCCGTTCACTCCCAGTGCACAGAATTCCAATCCCAAACTCCTTCCCATTCACTCTCACTGTACACAATTCCAATCCCAAACTCCTTCCCGTTCACTCCCACAGTACACAATCCCAATGGACCCAAACTCATTCCCGTTCACTCCCACTGTGCACAATCCCAACAGACACAAACCCCTTACCGTTCACTCCCACTGTACACAATCCCAACAGACCAAAAACCCTTCCCGTTCAATCTCAATGTACACAATCCCAATGGCCCCAAACCCCTTCCTGTTCACTACGACTGTAAACAATCCCAATCCCAAAACCCTTCCCGTTCACTCCCACTGTACACAATCCCAATGGACCCAAACCCCTTCCTGTTCACTCCCACTGTACACAATCCCTATCACAAACCCCTTCCCGTGCACTCCCACCATACACAATCCCTATCACAAACCCCTTCCTGTTCACTCCCACTGTACACAATCCCCATGGTCCCAAACCCCTTCCCATTCACTCCCACTGTACACATTCCCAATCCCAAGCCCCTTCCCATTCAATCCCTCTGTACCCAATCCCAATCCCAAACCCCTTCCCGTTCACTCCCACTGTACACAATCCCAATGGAACCAAACCACTTCCCATTCTCTCCCACTGTACAAAATTCCAAACCCAAGCCCCTTCCGGTTCACTCCCATTGTACACAATCCCAATCCCCTTCCTGTTCACTCCCACTGTACACAATCCCAATCAAAAAACCCTTCCCGTTCACGCCCACTGTACACAATACCAATCCCAAAACCCTTCCCGTTCATTCCCACTGTACACAATACCAATACCAAAGAATTTCCCATTCACTCCCACTGTACACAATCCCAATCCCAAACACCTTCCGTTCACTTCCATTGTACACAATCCCAATCCCATTCCTGTTCACTCCCACTGTACACAATCCAAATCCAATTCCTATTCACTCGCACTTCACACAATTCCAAACCTAAACCCCTTCCCGTTAACTCATACTGTACACAGTTCCAATCCCAATCCACTTCCGGTTCACTCCCACTGTACACAATCACAGTACCAAACCACTTCCCATTCACTCCCATTGTACACAAACCCAATCCAAAACACCTTTCCATTCACTCCCACTGTACACAATCCCAATCCCAAACCTCTTCCTGTTCACTCCCACTGTACACAATCCCAATCCCAATCCCCTTCCCATTCACTCCCACTGTACACAATCACAATGGACCCAAACCCCTTCCCATTCACTCCCACTGTACACAATCCCAATCTCAAACCCTTCCCGTTCACTCCCACTGTACACAAGCCCAATCCCAAAACTTTTCCCATCCACTCCCACTGTACACAATCCCAATGGACCCAAACCGCTTCCCGTTACTCCCACTGTACACAATCCCAATCACAAACCCCTTCCCGTTCACACCCACTGTAAACAATTCCAATCCCACACCCCTTCCCATTCACTCCCACTGTACACAATCCCAATCCCAAACCCGGTCCCGTTCAATCCCGCTGTAAACAATCCCAACGGACCCAAACCCTTTCCTGTTCACTCCCACTGTACACAATCCCAATCCCAAACCCCTTCCTGTTCACTCCCACTGTACACAATCCCAATCCCAAACCCCTTCCTGTTCACTCCCACAGTACACAATCCCAATCCCAAACACCTTCCTGTTCACTTCCACTGTACACAATCCCGATCCCAATCCCCTTCCCGTTCACTCCCACTGTACACAATCCCAATGGACCCAAACCCCTTCCCGTTCACTCCCAATGCACACAATCCTAATGAACCCAAAACCCGCCCGTTCACTCCCACTGAATACAATCCCATTCCCAAACCCCTTCCCGTTCAATGCCACTGAACACAATCCCAATCCCAAATACCTTACTGTTCACTTGCACTGTATACAATCCCAATCCCAAACCGCTTCCCGTTCACTCCCACTGTATACAATCCCAATCCCAAACCGCTTCCCGTTCACTCCCACTGTACACAATCCCAATCCCAAACACCTTCCCATTCACTCCCACTGTACACAATACCAATCCCAAAACCCTTCCCGTTCATTCCCACTGTACACAATACCAATCCCAAAACCCTTCCCGTTCACTCCCACTGTACACAATCCCAATACCAAAGAATTTCCCATTCACTCTCACTGTACACCATCCCAATCCCAAACACCTTCCGTTCACTTCTATTGTACACAATCCCAATCCCATTCCTGTTCACTCCCACTGTACACAATCCAAATCCAATTCCTATTCACTCGCACTTCACACAATTCCAAACCTAAATCCCTTCCCGTTAAATCATACTGTACACAGTTCCAGTCCCAATCCACTTCCGGTTCACTCCCACTGTACACAATCACAGTACCAAACCACTTCCCGTTCACTCCCATTGTACACAAACCCAATACAAAACACCTTTCCATTCACTCCCACTGTACACAATCCCAATCCCAAACCTCTTCCTGTTCACTCCCACTGTACACAATCCCAATCCCAATCCCCTTCCCATTCACTACCACTGTGCACAATCCCAATCCCAAACCCTGTCCCGTTCAATCCCGCTGTAAACAATCCCAACAGACCAAAAACCCTTCCCGTTCAATCTCAATGTACACAATCCTAATGGCCCCAAACCCCTTCCTGTTCACTACCACTGTAAACAATCCCAATCCCAAAACCCTTCCCGTTCACTCCCACTGTACACAAAACCAATGGACCCAAACCCCTACCCGTTAACTCCCACTGTACACAATCCCAATCCCAAACCCCTTCCCGTTCACTCCCACTGTACACAATCCCAATGGACCCAAACCCCTTCCTGTTCACTCCCACTCTACACAATCCCTATCACAAACCCCTTCCCGTGCACTCCCACTATACACAATCCCTATCACAAACCCCTTCCTGTTCACTCCCACTGTACACAATCCCCATGGTCCCAAACCCCTTCCCATTCACTCCCACTGTACACATTCCCAATCCCAAGCCCCTTCCCATTCAATCCCTCTGTACCCAATCCCCATCCCAAACCCCTTCCCGTTCACTCCCAATGTACACAATCCCAATGGAACCAAACCACTTCCCATTCTCTCCCACTGTACAAAATTCCAAACCCAAGCCCCTTCCGGTTCACTCCCATTGTACACAATCCCAATCAAAAAACTCTTCCTGTTCACTCCCACTGTACACAATCCCAATCAAAAAACTCTTCCTGTTCACTCCCACTGTACACAATCCCAATCAAAAAACTCTTCCTGTTCACTCCCACTGTACACAATACCAATCCCAAAACCCTTCCCGTTCATTCCCACTGTACACAATCCCAATACCAAAGAATTTCCCATTCACTCTCACTGTACACAATCCCAATCCCAAACACCTTCCGTTCACTTCCATTGTACACAATCCCAATCCCATTCCTGTTCACTCCCACTGTACACAATCCAAATCCAATTCCTATTCACTCGCACTTCACACAATTCCAAACCTAAACCCCTTCCCGTTAAATCATACTGTACACAGTTCCAATCCCAATCCACTTCCGGTTCACTCCCACTGTACACAATCACAGTACCAAACCACTTCCCGTTCACTCCCATTGTACACAATACCAATCCAAAACACCTTTCCATTCACTCCCACTGTACACAATCCCAATCCCAAACCTCTTCCTGTTCACTCCCACTGTACACAATCCCAATCCCAATCCCCTTCCCATTCACTACCACTGTGCACAATCCCAATCCCAAACCCTGTCCCGTTCAATCCCGCTGTAAACAATCCCAACAGACCAAAAACCCTTCCCGTTCAATCTCAATGTACACAATCCCAATGGCCCCAAACCCCTTCCTGTTCACTACGACTGTAAACAATCCCAATCCCAAAACCCTTCCCGTTCACTCCCACTGTACACAAAACCAATGGACCCAAACCCCTTCCCGTTAACTCCCACTGTACACAATCCCAATCCCAAACCCCTTCCCGTTCACTCCCACTGTACACAATCCCAATCACAAACCCCTTACCGTTCACACCCACTGTAAACAATTCAAATCCCACACCCCTTCCCGTTCACTCCCACTGTACACAATCCCAATCCCAAACCCCTTCCCGTTCACTCCCACTGTACACAATCCCAATCACAAACCCCTTCCCCGTTAACTCCCACTGTACACAATCCCAATCCCAAACCCCTTCCCGTTCACTCCCACTGTACACAATCCCAATCCCAAACCCTGTCACGTTCAATCCCGCTGTAAACAATCCCAACGGACCCAAACCCTTTCCTGTTCACTCCCACTGTACACGATCACAATCCCAAAACCCTTCCTGTTCACTCCCACTGTACACAATCCCAATCCCAAACCCCTTCCCGTTCACTCCCACTGTACACAATCCCAATCCCAAACACCTTCCCGTTCACTCCCACTGTACACAATCCCAATGGACCCAAACCCCTTCCCTTTCACTCCCACTGTACACAATCTCAATCCCAAACCCCTTCCTGTTCACTCCCACTGTACACAATCCCAATCCCAAACCCCTTCCTGTTCACTCCCACTGTACACAATCACAATCCCAAACCCCTTCCTGTTCACTCCCACTGTACACAATCCCAATCCCAAACCCCTTCCCATTCACTCCCAATGCACACAATCCTAATGAACCCAAAACCCGCCCGTTCACTCCCACTGAATACAATCCCATTCCCAAACCCCTTCCCGTTCAATGCCACTGAACACAATCCCAATCCCAAATACCTTACTGTTCACTTGCACTGTATACAATCCCAATCCCAAAAGCCTTCCCGTTCTTTCCCACTGTACAAAATCCCAATCCCAAACCCCTTCCCGTTCACTCCGTCTGTACACAATCCCAATCCCAAACCCCTTCCCGTTCACTCCCACTGCACAGAATTCCAATCCCAAACTCCTGCCCGTTCACTCCCACTGCACAGAATTCCAATCCCAAACCCCTTCCCGTTCACTCTTACTGTACACAATTCCAATCCCAAACCCCTTCCCATTCACTCCCACTGTACACAATTCCAATCCCAAACTCCTTCCCGTTCACTCCCACTGTACACAATCCCAATGGACCCAAACCCCTTCCTGTTCACTCCCACTGTACACAATTCCAATCCCAAACTGCTTACTGTTCACTCCCACTGTACACAATCCCAATGGAACCAAACCCCTTCCCGTTCACTCCCACTGTACACAATCCCAATTCCAAACCATATCCCGATCTCTCACACTGTACACAATCCCAATCCCAAACACCTTCCCCTTCACTCCCACAGTACACAATCCCATTGGACCCAAAATCATTGCCGTCCACTCCCACTGTGCACAATACCAATGGAGCCAAACCCCTTCCCATTCACTCCAACTGTACACAATCACAATGAAACCAAATCTCTTCCTGTTCAATCCCACTGTACACAATCCCAATCCGAAACCCCTTCCCGTTCAATCCCAATGTACACAATCCCAATGGGCCCAAACCGCTTCCCGTTCACTCCAACTGTACACAATCCCAATCCCAAACACCTTCCCATTCACTCCCACTGTACACAATCTCAATCCCCAACACCTTCCCTTTCTCTCCCAATGTACACAATTCCAATCCCAAACCCCTTCCCGTTCACTCCCACTGTACACAATCCCAATGGAACCAAAACCCTTCCTCTTCACTCCCACATTACACAATCCCAATCCCAAACCCCTTCCCATTCACTCCCATTGTACACAATCCCAATGGACCCAAACCCCTTCCTGTTCACTCCCACTGTACACAATCCAAAAAGACCCAAAACCCTTCCCGTTCACTCCCACCGTACACTATCCCAATGGACCCAAAACACTTCCCGTTCACTCCCACTGTACACGATCACAATCCCAAACCCTTTCCCTTTCACTCCAACTGCGCAAAATCTCAATCCCAAACCCCTTCCTGTTTACTCCCACTGTACACAATCGCAATGGACCCAAACACCTTCCCGTTCACTCCCACTGTACACAATCCCAATCCCAAACCCCTTCCCGTTCACTCCCCCTGTACACAATCCCAATCCCAAACCCCTTCCCGTTCACTCCCACTGTACACAATCCCAATCCCAAACACCTTCCCGTTCACTCCCACTGTACACAATCCCTATCCCAAACCCCTTCCCGTTCACTCCCACTGTACACAATCCCAATCCCAAACACCTTCCCGTTCACTCCCACTACACAATCACAATCCCAAAACCTTTCTTTTTAACTCCGACTGTGCACAATCCCAATCCCAAACACCTTCCCATTCACTACCAATGCACACTCTCCTAATGAACACAAAACCCGCCTGTTCACTCCCACTGAATACAATCCCATTCCCAAACCCCTTCCCGTTCAGTGCCCCTGACACAATCCCAATCCCAAATACCTTACTGTTCACTTGCACTGTATACAATTCCAATCCCAAAAGCCTTCCCATTCTTTCCCACTGTAAAAAATCCCAATCCCAATCCACTTCCCGTTCACTCCCACTGCACACAATCCCAATCCCAAACTACTGCCCGTTCACTCCCAGTGCACAGAATTCCAATCCCAAACTCCTTCCCATTCACTCTCACTGTACACAATTCCAATCCCAAACTCCTTCCCGTTCACTCCCACAGTACACAATCCCAATGGACCCAAACTCATTCCCTTTCACTCCCACTGTGCACAATCCCAACAGACACAAACCCCTTACCGTTCACTCCCACTGTACACAATCCCAACAGACCAAAAACCCTTCCCGTTCAATCTCAATGTACACAATCCCAATGGCCCCAAACCCCTTCCTGTTCACTACGACTGTAAACAATCCCAATCCCAAAACCCTTCCCGTTCACTCCCACTGTACACAAAACCAATGGACCCAAACCCCTTCCCGTTCACTCCCACTGTACACAATCCCAATCCCAAACCCCTTCCCGTTCACTCCCACTGTACACAATCCCAATGGACCCAAACCCCTTCCTGTTCACTCCCACTCTACACAATCCCTATCACAAACCCCTTCCCGTGCACTCCCACTATACACAATCCCTATCACAAACCCCTTCCTGTTCACTCCCACTGTACACAATCCCCATGGTCCCAAACCCCTTCCCATTCACTCCCACTGTACACATTCCCAATCCCAAGCCCCTTCCCATTCAATCCCTCTGTACCCAATCCCAATCCCAAACCCCTTTCCGTTCACTCCCACTGTACACAATCCCAATGGAACCAAACCACTTCCCATTCTCTCCCACTGTACAAAATTCCAAACCCAAGACCCTTCCGGTTCACTCCCATTGTACACAATCCCAATCCCCTTCCTGTTCACTCCCACTGTACACAATCCCAATCAAAAAACCCTTCCCGTTCATTCCCACTGTACACAATACCAATACCAAAGAATTTCCCATTCACTCCAACTGTACACAATCACAATGAAACCAAATCTCTTCTTGTTCACTCCCACAGTACACAATCCCATTGGACCCAAAATCATTGCCGTCCACTCACACTGTGCACAATACCAATGGAGCCAAACCCCTTCCCATTCACTCCAACTGTACACAATCACAATGAAACCAAATCTCTTCCTGTTCAATCCCACTGTACACAATCCCAATCCGAAACCCCTTCCCGTTCACTCCCACTGTACACAATCCCAATCCCAAACCCCTTCCCATTCACTCCCAATGCACACAATCCTAATGAACCCAAAACCCGCCCGTTCACTCCCACTGAATACAATCCCATTCCCAAACCCCTTCCCGTTCAATGCCACTGAACACAATCCCAATCCCAAATACCTTACTGTTCACTTGCACTGTATACAATCCCAATCCCAAAAGCCTTCCCGTTCTTTCCCACTGTACAAAATCCCAATCCCAAACCCCTTCCCGTTCACTCAGTCTGTACACAATCCCAATCCCAAACCCCTTCCCGTTCACTCCCACTGCACAGAATTCCAATCCCAAACTCCTGCCCGTTCACTCCCACTGCACAGAATTCCAATCCCAAACCCCTTCCCGTTCACTCTTACTGTACACAATTCCAATCCCAAACCCCTTCCCATTCACTCCCACTGTACACAATTCCAATCCCAAACTCCTTCCCGTTCACTCCCACTGTACACAATCCCAATGGACCCAAACCCCTTCCTGTTCACTCCCACTGTACACAATTCCAATCCCAAACTGCTTACTGTTCACTCCCACTGTACACAATCCCAATGGAACCAAACCCCTTCCCGTTCACTCCCACTGTACACAATCCCAATTCCAAACCATATCCCGATCTCTCACACTGTACACAATCCCAATCCCAAACACCTTCCCCTTCACTCCCACAGTACACAATCCCATTGGACCCAAAATCATTGCCGTCCACTCACACTGTGCACAATACCAATGGAGCCAAACCCCTTCCCATTCACTCCAACTGTACACAATCACAATGAAACCAAATCTCTTCCTGTTCAATCCCACTGTACACAATCCCAATCCGAAACCCCTTCCCGTTCAATCCCAATGTACACAATCCCAATGGGCCCAAACCGCTTCCCGTTCACTCCAACTGTACACAATCCCAATCCCAAACACCTTCCCATTCACTCCCACTGTACACAATCTCAATCCCAAACACCTTCCCTTTCTCTCCCAATGTACACAATTCCAATCCCAAACCCCTTCCCGTTCACTCCCACTGTACACAATCCCAATGGAACCAAAACCCTTCCTCTTCACTCCCACATTACACAATCCCAATCCCAAACCCCTTCCCATTCACTCCCATTGTACACAATCCCAATGGACCCAAACCCCTTCCTGTTCACTCCCACTGTACACAATCCAAAAAGACCCAAAACCCTTCCCGTTCACTCCCACCGTACACAATCCCAATGGACCCAAAACACTTCCCGTTCACTCCCACTGTACACGATCACAATCCCAAACCCTTTCCCTTTCACTCCAACTGCGCAAAATCTCAATCCCAAACCCCTTCCTGTTTACTCCCACTGTACACAATCGCAATGGACCCAAACACCTTCCCGTTCACTCCCACTGTACACAATCCCAATCCCAAACCCCTTCCCGTTCACTCCCCCTGTACACAATCCCAATCCCAAACCCCTTCCCGTTCACTCCCACTGTACACAATCCCAATCCCAAACACCTTCCCGTTCACTCCCACTGTACACAATCCCTATCCCAAACCCCTTCCCGTTCACTCCCACTGTACACAATCCCAATCCCAAACACCTTCCCGTTCACTCCCACTACACAATCACAATCCCAAAACCTTTCTTTTTAACTCCGACTGTGCACAATCCCAATCCCAAACACCTTCCCATTCACTACCAATGCACACTCTCCTAATGAACACAAAACCCGCCTGTTCACTCCCACTGAATACAATCCCATTCCCAAACCCCTTCCCGTTCAGTGCCCCTGACACAATCCCAATCCCAAATACCTTACTGTTCACTTGCACTGTATACAATTCCAATCCCAAAAGCCTTCCCATTCTTTCCCACTGTAAAAAATCCCAATCCCAATCCACTTCCCGTTCACTCCCACTGCACACAATCCCAATCCCAAACTACTGCCCGTTCACTCCCAGTGCACAGAATTCCAATCCCAAACTCCTTCCCATTCACTCTCACTGTACACAATTCCAATCCCAAACTCCTTCCCGTTCACTCCCACAGTACACAATCCCAATGGACCCAAACTCATTCCCGTTCACTCCCACTGTGCACAATCCCAACAGACACAAACCCCTTACCGTTCACTCCCACTGTACACAATCCCAACAGACCAAAAACCCTTCCCGTTCAATCTCAATGTACACAATCCCAATGGCCCCAAACCCCTTCCTGTTCACTACGACTGTAAACAATCCCAATCCCAAAACCCTTCCCGTTCACTCCCACTGTACACAAAACCAATGGACCCAAACCCCTTCCCGTTCACTCCCACTGTACACAATCCCAATCCCAAACCCCTTCCCGTTCACTCCCACTGTACACAATCCCAATGGACCCAAACCCCTTCCTGTTCACTCCCACTCTACACAATCCCTATCACAAACCCCTTCCCGTGCACTCCCACTATACACAATCCCTATCACAAACCCCTTCCTGTTCACTCCCACTGTACACAATCCCCATGGTCCCAAACCCCTTCCCATTCACTCCCACTGTACACATTCCCAATCCCAAGCCCCTTCCCATTCAATCCCTCTGTACCCAATCCCAATCCCAAACCCCTTTCCGTTCACTCCCACTGTACACAATCCCAATGGAACCAAACCACTTCCCATTCTCTCCCACTGTACAAAATTCCAAACCCAATCCCCTTCCTGTTCACTCCCACTGTACACAATCCCAATCAAAAAACCCTTCCCGTTCATTCCCACTGTACACAATACCAATACCAAAGAATTTCCCATTCACTCCAACTGTACACAATCACAATGAAACCAAATCTCTTCTTGTTCACTCCCACAGTACACAATCCCATTGGACCCAAAATCATTGCCGTCCACTCACACTGTGCACAATACCAATGGAGCCAAACCCCTTCCCATTCACTCCAACTGTACACAATCACAATGAAACCAAATCTCTTCCTGTTCAATCCCACTGTACACAATCCCAATCAGAAACCCCTTCCCGTTCAATCCCAATATACACAATCACAATGAAAACAAACCTCTACCCGTTCATTCCCACTGTACACAATCACAATGGAAACAAACCCCTTCCTGTTCACTCCAACTGTACACAATCCCAATCCCAAACCCCTTCCCGTTCACTCCCACTGTACACAATCCCAATGGACCCAAACCCCTTCCTGTTCACTCCCACTGTACACAATCCCAATGGAAACAAACCCCTTCCTGTTCACTCCCACTGTACACAATCCCAATCCCAAACCCCTTCCCATTCACTCCCACTGTACACAACCCCAATGGACCCAAACCCCTTCCCGTTCACTCCCACTGTACACAATCCCAATGGTCCTAAACCCCTTCCCATTCACTCCCACTGAACACAATCCCAATGGTCCCAAACCCCTTCCTGTTCACTCCCACTGTACACAATCCCAATCCCAAACCCCTTCCCGTTCACTCCCACTGTACACATTCCCAATGGACCCAAAACACTTCCCGTTCACTCCCACTGTACACAAGCCCAATCCCAAACTCCTTCCCATTCACTCCCAATGTACACAATCCCAATCCCAAACCCCTTCACATTCACTCCCACTGTACACAATCCCAATGGGCCCAAACCCCGTCCCGTTCACTCCCACTGTACACAATCCCAATCCCAAACACCTTCCCATTCACTCCCACTGTACACAATCCCAATGGACCCAAACCCCTTCCCGTTCACTCCCACTGTGCACAATCCCAATCCCAAACCCCTTCCCGTTCACTCCCACTGTACACAATCCCAATGGAACCAAAACCCTTCCTGTTCACTCCCACTGTACACAATCCCAATCCCAAACCCCTTCCCATTCACCCCCATTGTACACAATCCCAATGGACCCAAACCCCTTCCTGTTCACTCCCACTGTACACAATCCCAATCCCAAACCCCTTCCCATTCACTCCCACTGTACACAACCCCCATGGACCCAAACCCCTTCCCGTTCACTCCCACTGTACACAATCCCAATTCCAAACCATATCCCGATCTCTCACACTGTACACAATCCCAATCCCAAACACCTTCCCCTTCACTCCCACAGTACACAATCCCATTGGACCCAAAATCATTGCCGTCCACTCACACTGTGCACAATACCAATGGAGCCAAACCCCTTCCCATTCACTCCAACTGTACACAATCACAATGAAACCAAATCTCTTCCTGTTCAATCCCACTGTACACAATCCCAATCCGAAACCCCTTCCCGTTCAATCCCAATGTACACAATCCCAATGGGCCCAAACCGCTTCCCGTTCACTCCAACTGTACACAATCCCAATCCCAAACACCTTCCCATTCACTCCCACTGTACACAATCTCAATCCCAAACACCTTCCCTTTCTCTCCAATGTACACAATTCCAATCCCAAACCCCTTCCCGTTCACTCCCACTGTACACAATCCCAATGGAACCAAAACCCTTCCTCTTCACTCCCACATTACACAATCCCAATCCCAAACCCCTTCCCATTCACTCCCCATTGTACACAATCCCAATGGACCCAAACCCCTTCCTGTTCACTCCCACTGTACACAATCCAAAAAGACCCAAAACCCTTCCCGTTCACTCCCACCGTACACAATCCAATGGACCCAAAACACTTCCCGTTCACTCCCACTGTACACGATCACAATCCCAAACCCTTTCCCTTTCACTCCAACTGCGCAAAATCTCAATCCCAAACCCCTTCCTGTTTACTCCCACTGTACACAATCGCAATGGACCCAAACACCTTCCCGTTCACTCCCACTGTACACAATCCCAATCCCAAACCCCTTCCCGTTCACTCCCCCTGTACACAATCCCAATCCCAAACCCCTTCCCGTTCACTCCCACTGTACACAATCCCAATCCCAAATACCTTCCCGTTCACTCCCACTGTACACAATCCCTATCCAAAACCCCTTCCCGTTCACTCCCACTGTACACAATCCCAATCCCAAACACCTTCCCGTTCACTCCCACTACACAATCACAATCCCAAAACCTTTCTTTTTAACTCCGACTGTGCACAATCCCAATCCCAAACACCTTCCCATTCACTACCAATGCACACTCTCCTAATGAACACAAAACCCGCCTGTTCACTCCCACTGAATACAATCCCATTCCCAAACCCCTTCCCGTTCAGTGCCCCTGACACAATCCCAATCCCAAATACCTTACTGTTCACTTGCACTGTATACAATTCCAATCCCAAAAGCCTTCCCATTCTTTCCCACTGTAAAAAATCCCAATCCCAATCCACTTCCCGTTCACTCCCACTGCACACAATCCCAATCCCAAACTACTGCCCGTTCACTCCCAGTGCACAGAATTCCAATCCCAAACTCCTTCCCATTCACTCTCACTGTACACAATTCCAATCCCAAACTCCTTCCCGTTCACTCCCACAGTACACAATCCCAATGGACCCAAACTCATTCCCGTTCACTCCCACTGTGCACAATCCCAACAGACACAAACCCCTTACCGTTCACTCCCACTGTACACAATCCCAACAGACCAAAAACCCTTCCCGTTCAATCTCAATGTACACAATCCCAATGGCCCCAAACCCCTTCCTGTTCACTACGACTGTAAACAATCCCAATCCCAAAACCCTTCCCGTTCACTCCCACTGTACACAAAACCAATGGACCCAAACCCCTTCCCGTTCACTCCCACTGTACACAATCCCAATCCCAAACCCCTTCCCGTTCACTCCCACTGTACACAATCCCAATGGACCCAAACCCCTTCCTGTTCACTCCCACTCTACACAATCCCTATCACAAACCCCTTCCCGTGCACTCCCACTATACACAATCCCTATCACAAACCCCTTCCTGTTCACTCCCACTGTACACAATCCCCATGGTCCCAAACCCCTTCCCATTCACTCCCACTGTACACATTCCCAATCCCAAGCCCCTTCCCATTCAATCCCTCTGTACCCAATCCCAATCCCAAACCCCTTTCCGTTCACTCCCACTGTACACAATCCCAATGGAACCAAACCACTTCCCATTCTCTCCCACTGTACAAAATTCCAAACCCAATCCCCTTCCTGTTCACTCCCACTGTACACAATCCCAATCAAAAAACCCTTCCCGTTCATTCCCACTGTACACAATACCAATACCAAAGAATTTCCCATTCACTCCAACTGTACACAATCACAATGAAACCAAATCTCTTCTTGTTCACTCCCACAGTACACAATCCCATTGGACCCAAAATCATTGCCGTCCACTCACACTGTGCACAATACCAATGGAGCCAAACCCCTTCCCATTCACTCCAACTGTACACAATCACAATGAAACCAAATCTCTTCCTGTTCAATCCCACTGTACACAATCCCAATCAGAAACCCCTTCCCGTTCAATCCCAATATACACAATCACAATGAAAACAAACCTCTTCCCGTTCACCCCCACTGTACACAATCATAATGGAACCAAACCCCTTCCAGTTAATTCCCACTGTACACAATCCGAATGCTCCCAAACCCCTTCCCGTTCACTCCCACTGTACACAATCCCAATGGACCCAAACCCCTTCCTGTTCACTCCCACTGTACACAATCCCAATGGAAACAAACCCCTTCCTGTTCACTCCCACTGTACACAATCCCAATCCCAAACCCCTTCCCATTCACTCCCACTGTACACAAACCCGATGGACCCAAACACCTTCCCCTTCACTCCCACTGTACACAATCCCAATTGAAAAAACCCCTTCCCATTCACTCCCACTGAACACAATCCCAATGGTCCCAAACCCCTTCCTGTTCACTCCCACTGTACACAATCCCAATCCCAAACCCCTTCCCGTTCACTCCCACTGTACACAATCCCAATGGACCCAAAACACTTCCCGTTCACTCCCACTGTACACAAGCCCAATCCCAAACTCCTTCCCATTCACTCCCAATGTACACAATCCCAATCCCAAACCCCTTCACATTCACTCCCACTGTACACAATCCCAATGGGCCCAAACCTCTTCCCGTTCACTCCCACTGTACACAATCCCAATCCCAAACACCTTCCCATTCACTCCCACTGTACACAATCCCAATGGACCCAAACCCCTTCCCGTTCACTCCCACTGTGCACAATCCCAATCCCAAACCCCTTCCCGTTCACTCCCACTGTACACAATCCCAATGGAACCAAAACCCTTCCTGTTCACTCCCACTGTACACAATCCCAATCCCAAACCCCTTCCCATTCACCCCCATTGTACACAATCCCAATGGACCCAAACCCCTTCCTGTTCACTCCCACTGTACACAATCCCAATCCCAAACCCCTTCCCATTCACTCCCACTGTACACAATCCAAAAAGACCCAAAACCCTTCCCGTTCACTCCCACCGTACACAATCCCAATGGACCCAAAACACTTCCCGTTCACACCCACTGTACACGATCACAATCCCAAACCCCTTCCCTTTCACTCCAACTGTGCAAAATCTCAATCCCAAACCCCTTCCTGTTTACTCCCACTGTACACAATCGCAATGGACCCAAACACCTTCCCGTTCACTCCCACTGTACACAATCCCAATCCCAAACCCCTTCCCGTTCACTCCCCCTGTACACAATCCCAATCCCAAACCCCTTCCCGTTCACTCCCACTGTACACAATCCCAATCCCAAGCACCTTCCCGTTCACTCCCACTACACAATCACAATCCCAAACCCCTTCCTTTTAACTCCCACTGTGCACAATCCCAATACCAAACCCCTTCCCATTCACTCCCAAAGTACACAATTCCAATCCCAAACACCTTCCCATTCACTCCCACTGTACACAATCCCAATGGACCCAAACCCCGTCCCGTTCACTCCCAATGCACACTATCCTAATGAACACAAAACCCGCCTGTTCACTCCCACTGAATACAATCCCATTCCCAAACCCCTTCCCGTTCAATGCCCCTGACACAATCCCAATCCCAAATACCTTACTGTTCACTTGCACTGTATACAATTCCAATCCCAAAAGCCTTCCCATTCTTTCCCACTGTAAAAAATCCCAATCCCAATCCACTTCCCATTCACTCCCACTGCACACAATCCCAATCCCAAACTACTGCCCGTTCACTCCCAGTGCACAGAATTCCAATCCCAAACTCCTTCCCATTCACTCTCACTGTACACAATTCCAATCCCAAACCCCTTCCTGTTCACTCCCACTGTACACAATCCCTATCCCAAACCCCTTCCTGTTCACTCCCACTGTACACAATTCCAATCCCAAACTCCTTCCCATTCACTCTCACTGTATACATTCCCAATGGACCCAAACTCATTCCCGTTCACTCCCACTGTGCACAATCCCAACGGACCCAAACACCTTCCCATTCACTCCCACTGTACACAATCCCAATGGACCCAAACCCCTTCCCATTTACTCCCACTGTACACAATCCCAACAGACACAAACCCCTTACCGTTCACTCCCACTGTACACAATCCCAACAGACCAAAAACCCTTCCCGTTCAATCTCAATGTACACAATCCCAATGGCCCCAAACCCCTTCCTGTTCACTACGACTGTAAACAATCCCAATCCCAAAACCCTTCCCGTTCACTCCCACTGTACACAAAACCAATGGACCCAAAACCCTACCCGTTAACTCCCACTGTACACAATCCCAATCCCAAACCCCTTCCCGTTCACTCCCACTGTACACAATCCCAATCCCAAACCCCTTCCCGTTCACTCCCACTGTACACAATCCCAATGGAACAAAACCCCTTACCATTCACTCCCACTGTACACAATCGCAATTCCAAATCCCTTCCCATTCACACCCACTCTACACAATCCCAATTCCAAACCCTTTCTCATTCACTCCCACTGTACACAATCCCAATTCCAAACCCTTTCTCGTTCACTCCCACGGTACACAATCCCAATCCCAAACTCCTTCCCATTCACTCCCACTGTACACAATCCCAATCCCAAACCCTTCCCGTTAACTCCCTCTGTAAACAATCCCAAAGGATCCAAACCCCTTCCCGTTAACTCCCACTGTACACAATCCCAATCCCAAACACCTTCCCGTTCACTCCCGCTGTACACAATCCCAATGGTCACAAAGCTTTTCCTGTTCACTCCCAAAGTACACAATCCCAATCCCAAACCCCTTACCGTTGAGTCCCACTGTATAAAATCCCAATGGACCCACACCCCTTCCCATTCACTCCTAATGTACACAATCTGAATTCCAAACCCCTTCCTGTTCACTCCCACTGTATAAAATCCCAATGGAACCACACCTCTTCCCAGTCACTCCCACTGTACACAATCCCAATGGATCCAAACCCCTTCCTGTTCACTCGCATTGTACATAATCGCAATCCCAAAACCATTCCTGCTCACTCCGACTGTACATAATCCCAATCCCAAAACCCTTCCTGTTAACTCCCACAGTACACAATCCCAATCCCAAAACCCTTCCTGTTCACTCCCACTGTACACAATCCCAATCCCAAAACCCTTCCCGTTCACTCCCACTGTACACAATCCCAATCCCAAACACCTTCCCGTTCACACCCACTGTACACAATCCCAATCCCAAACCCTTTCTCGTTCACTCCCACTGTACACAATCCCAATGGATCCAATGCCCTTCCCATTCACTCCCACTGTACACAATCCCAATCCCAAACCCCTTCCCATTCACTCCCACTGTACACAATCCCAATCCCAAACACCTTCCCGTTCACTCCCACTGTACACAATCCCAATCCCAAACACCTTCCCGTTCACTCCCGCTGTACACAATCCCAATCCCAAACACCTTCCCGTTCACTCCCACTGTACACAATCCCAATGGTCCCAAACCTTTTCCTGTTCACTCCCAAAGTACACAATCCCAATCCCAAACCCCTTACCGTTGACTCCCACTGTATAAAATCCCAATGGACCCACACCCCTTCCCATTCACTCCTAATGTACACAATCCGAATCCCAAACCCCTTCCTGTTCACTCCCACTGTATAAAATCCCAATGGAACCACACCTCTTCCCAGTCACTCCCACTGTACACAATCACAGTACCAAACCACCTCCCGTTCACTCCCACTGTACACAAACCCAATCCCAAAACCCTTCCCATTCACTCCCACTGTACACAATCCCAATCCCAAACCCCTTCCCGTTCACTCCCACTGTACACAAAACAAATCTCAAACCCCTTCCCATTTATTCCCTCTGTACACAATCCCTATCCAAAACCCCTTCCCGTTCACTCCCACTGTACACAATCCCAATGGACCCACACCCCATCCCGTTCACTCCCAGTGTACACAATCCCAAGAGATCCATACCCCTTCCTGTTCACTCGCACTGTACACAATCCCAATCCCAAAACCCTTCCTGTTCACTCCCACTGTACACAATCCCAATCCCAAACCCCTTCCTGTTCACTCCCACTGTACACAATCCCAATGGACCCAAACCCCTTTCACATTCACTCCCACTGTACACAATCCCAATCCCAAACCCCTTCCCATTCACTACCATGGTACACAATCCCAATCCCAAACCCCTTCCCGTTCACTCCCACTGTACACAATCCCAATGGACCCACACCCCATCCCGTTCACTCCCAGTGTACACAATCCCAACAGATCAAAACCGCTTCCTGTTCACTCGCACTGTACACAATCCCAATCCCAAAACCCTTCCTGTTCACTCGCACTGTACACAATCCGAATCCCAAAACCATTCCTGCTCCCTCCCACTGTACACAATCCCAATCCCAAACCCCATTCTGTTCACTCCCACTGTACACAATTCCAATCCCAAACCACTTCCCTTTCACTCCCACTGTACACATTCCCAATCCCAACCCGCAT
Organism: Carcharodon carcharias; assembly: GCF_017639515.1. Lineage (NCBI taxonomy): Eukaryota > Metazoa > Chordata > Chondrichthyes > Lamniformes > Lamnidae > Carcharodon > Carcharodon carcharias. Next base: position 967,376 of record NC_054506.1, read on the forward strand.
CCCGTTCATTCCTGCTGGACACAATTCCAATCCCAAACTCCTTCCTGTTCACTCCCACTGTACACAATTCCAATCACAACTTCTTCCGTTAAGTCCCACTGTACAAAATGCAATCCCAAACCCCTTCGCATTCACTCCCACTGTACACAATCCCAATGGACACAAACCCATTCCCGTTCATTCCCACTGTACACAATACCAATCCAATTCCTATGCACTCCCACTTTACACAATTCCAAACCCAAACCCCTTCCCGTTAACTCATACTGTACACAGTTCCAATCCCAATCCACTTCCCATTCAGACCCAGTGTACACAATCACAGTACCAAACCATTTCCCATTCAGACCCACCTGCACACAAAGCCAATCCCAAACCCCTTCCCGTTCACTCCCACTGTACACAATCCCAATCCCAAACACCTTCCTGTTCACTCCCACTGTACACAATCCCAATCCCAAACCCCTTCCCGTTCACTCCCACTGTACACAATCCCAATCCCAAACACCTTCCTGTTCACTCCCACTGTACACAATCCCAATCCCAATCCCCTTCCCATTCACTCCCACTGTACACAATCACAAAGGACACAAACCCCTTCCTGTTCACTTCCACTGTACACAATCCCAATCCCAATCCCCTTCCCATTCACTCCCACTGGACCCAAACCCCTTCCCGTTCACTCCCAATGCACACAATCCTAATGAACTCAAAACCCGCCCGTTCAGTCCCATTGAATACAATCCCATTCCCAAACCCCTTCCCGTTCAATGCCCTGACACAATCCCAATCCCAAATACCTTACTGTTCACTTGCACTGTATACAATTCCAATCCCAAAAGCCTTCCCGTTCTTTCCCACTGTACAAAATCCCAATCCCAAACAGCTTCCCGTTCACTCCGAATGTACACAATCCCAATCCCAAACTCCTGCCTGTTCACTCCCACTGCACAGAATTCCAATCCCAAACTCCTTCCCATTCACTCTCACTGTACACAATTCCAATCCCAAACCCCTTCCTGTTCACTCCCACTGTACACAATCCCTATCCCAAAACCCTTCCCGTTCAGTCGCACTGTACACAATCCCAATGGACCCAAACCCCTTTCACATTCACTCCCACTGTACACAATCCCAATCCCAAACCCCTTCCCATTCACTACCATGGTACACAATCCCAATCCCAAACCCCTTCCCGTTCACTCCCACTGTACACAATCCCAATGGACCCACACCCCATCCCGTTCACTCCCAGTGTACACAATCCCAACAGATCAAAACCGCTTCCTGTTCACTCGCACTGTACACAATCCCAATCCCAAAACCCTTCCTGTTCACTCGCACTGTACACAATCCGAATCCCAAAACCATTCCTGCTCCCTCCCACTGTACACAATCCCAATCCCAAACCCCATTCTGTTCACTCCCACTGTACACAATTCCAATCCCAAACCACTTCCCTTTCACTCCCACTGTACACATTCCCAATCCCAACCCGCATCCCGTTCATTCCTGCTGGACACAATTCCAATCCCAAACTCCTTCCTGTTCACTCCCACTGTACACAATTCCAATCACAACTTCTTCCGTTAAGTCCCACTGTACAAAATGCAATCCCAAACCCCTTCGCATTCACTCCCACTGTACACAATCCCAATGGACACAAACCCATTCCCGTTCATTCCCACTGTACACAATACCAATCCAATTCCTATGCACTCCCACTTTACACAATTCCAAACCCAAACCCCTTCCCGTTAACTCATACTGTACACAGTTCCAATCCCAATCCACTTCCCATTCAGACCCAGTGTACACAATCACAGTACCAAACCATTTCCCATTCAGACCCACCTGCACACAAAGCCAATCCCAAACCCCTTCCCGTTCACTCCCACTGTACACAATCCCAATCCCAAACACCTTCCTGTTCACTCCCACTGTACACAATCCCAATCCCAAACCCCTTCCCGTTCACTCCCACTGTACACAATCCCAATCCCAAACACCTTCCTGTTCACTCCCACTGTACACAATCCCAATCCCAATCCCCTTCCCATTCACTCCCACTGTACACAATCACAAAGGACACAAACCCCTTCCTGTTCACTTCCACTGTACACAATCCCAATCCCAATCCCCTTCCCATTCACTCCCACTGGACCCAAACCCCTTCCCGTTCACTCCCAATGCACACAATCCTAATGAACTCAAAACCCGCCCGTTCAGTCCCATTGAATACAATCCCATTCCCAAACCCCTTCCCGTTCAATGCCCTGACACAATCCCAATCCCAAATACCTTACTGTTCACTTGCACTGTATACAATTCCAATCCCAAAAGCCTTCCCGTTCTTTCCCACTGTACAAAATCCCAATCCCAAACAGCTTCCCGTTCACTCCGAATGTACACAATCCCAATCCCAAACTCCTGCCTGTTCACTCCCACTGCACAGAATTCCAATCCCAAACTCCTTCCCATTCACTCTCACTGTACACAATTCCAATCCCAAACCCCTTCCTGTTCACTCCCACTGTACACAATCCCAATCCCAAACCCCTTCCTGTTCACTCCCACTGTACACAATCCCTATCCCAAAACCCTTCCCGTTCAGTCGCACTGTACACAACCCCAATGGACACAAAAACCTGCCCGTTCAATCCCACTGCACACAATCCCAATCCAAAACACCTTCCCGTTCACTTCCACTGTAAACAATCCCAATCCCAATCCCCTACCCGTTAACTCCCACTGTACACAATCCCAATCCCAAACCCCATCCCATTCACTCCCACTATACACAATCGCAATTCCAAATCCCTTCCCATTCACTCCCACTGTACACAATCCCAAGTCCAAACCCTTTCTCGTTCACTCCCACTGTACACAAACACAATCCCAAAGCCCTTCCCGCTCACTCCCACTGTACACAAACACAATCCCAAAGCCCTTCCCGCTCACTCCCACTGTACACAATCCCAACGGATCCAAACGGCTTCCTGTTCACTCGCACTGTACACAATCCCAATCCCAAACCCCTTCCCGTTCACTCCCACTGTACACAATTCGAATGGACCCAAACCCCTTCCCATTCACTCCCACTGCACACAATCCCAATCCCAAACACCTTCCCAATCACTCCCGCTGTACACAATCCCAATCCCAAACACCTACCCAATCACTCCCGCTGTACACAATCCCAACGGACCCAAAACTTATCCAGTTCACTCCCAATGTACACAAACCCAATCCCAAACCCCTTCCCGTTCACTCCCACTGTATAAAATCCCAATGGACCCACACCCCTTCCCGTTCACTCCCAATGTACACAATCCCAAACCAAAACCCCTTCCCGTTCACTCCCACTGTATAAAATCCCAATGGAACCACACCCCTTCCCAGTCACTCCCACTGTACGCAATCCCAATGGATCCAAACCACTTCCTGTTCACTCGCACTGTACACAATCCCAATCCCAAACCACTTCCTGTTCACTCGCATTGTACACAATCCCAATCCGAAAACCATTCCTGCTCACTCCGACTGTACTCAATCCCAATCCCAAACCCCTTCCTGTTCACTCATACTGTAGACAGTTCCAATCCCAATCCACTTCCGGTTCACTCACACTGTACACAAATCCAATCCCAAACCCCTTCCCATTCACTCCCACTGTAAACAATCCCAATGGACCCACACCCCATCCCGTTCACTCCCACTGTACACAATCACAGTACCAAACCACTTCCCATTCACTCACACTGTACACAAATCCAATCCCAAACCCCTTCCCATTCACTCCCACTGTAAACAACCCCAATCCCAAACCCCTTCCCGTTAACTCCCACTGTACACAAAACAAATTTAAACCCTTTCCCATTCATTCCCTCTGTACACAATCCCAATCCCAAACCCCTTCCCGTTCACTCCCACTCTACACAATCCCAATGAACCCAAACCCCTTCCCGTTCACACCCACTGTACACAATCCCAATCCCAAACCTCTTCCCGTTCACTCCCACTGTACACAATCCCAATCCCAAAACCCTTCCCGTTCACTCCCACTGTACACAATACCAATCCCAAAACCATTCCCGTTCACTCCCACTGTACACCATCCCAATGGACCCAAACCCCTTCCCATTCACTCCCACTGTACACAATCCCAATGCCAAACTCCTTCCCATTCACTCCCACTGTACACAATCCCAATCCCAAATCCCTTCCCATTCACTCCCACTGTACACAATACCAATCCCAAAAGCCTTCCCTTTCACTCCCACTGTACACAATCCCAATGAACCCAAACCCCTTCCCGTTCACTCCCACTGTACACAATCCCAATCCCAAACCCCTTCCCGTTCACTCCCACTGTACACAATACCAATCCCAAAAGCCTTCCCTTTCACTCCCACTGTACACAATCCCAATGAACCCAAACCCCTTCCCGTTCACTCCCACTGTGCACATTCCCAATGCACCCAAACCCCTTCCCATTCACTCCCACTGTACACAATCCCAATCCCAAACCCCTTCCCGTTCACTCCCACTGTACACAATCCCAATGGACCCAAACCCCTTCCCATTCACTCCCACTCTACACAATGCCAATCCCAAACCCCTTCCCGTTCAATCTCAATGTACACAATCCCAATCCCAAACGCCTTCCCATTCATTCTCAATGTACACAATCCCAATGGCCCAAAACCCCTTGCTGTTCACTACCACCGTAAACAATTCCAATCCCAAAACCCTTCCCGTTCACTCCCATTGTATACAAACCCAATGGACCCAAACCCCTTCCCGTTCAAACCCACTGTACACAATCCCAATCACAAACCCCTTCCCGTTCACTCCCACTGTACACAATCCCTAATCCAAACCCCTTCCCATTCAGTCGCACTGTACACAATCCCAATCCAAAACACCTTCCCGTTCACCTCCACTGTAAACAATCCCAGTCCCAAACCCCTACTCGTTAACTCCGACTGTACACAATCCCAATCCCAATCCCCTTCCCATTCACTCCCACTGTACACAATCCCAATCCCAAACCCCTTCCCATTCACTCCCACTGTACACAATCGCAATTCCAAAACCCTTCCCATTCACTCCCACTGTACACAATCCCAAGACCAAACACTTTCTCGTTCACTCCCACTGTACACAATCCCAACGGATCCTAACCGCTTCCTGTTCACCCGCACTGTACACAATCCCAATCCCAAAACCCTTCCCGTTCACTCCCACTGTACACAATCTCAATCCCAAACCCCTTCCCATTCACTCCCACTATACACAATAACAATGGACCCAAACCACTTCCCATTCACTCCCGCTGTACACAATCCCAATCCCAAACACCTACCCATTCACTCCCGCTGTACACAATCCCAACGGACCCAAACATTTTCCTGTTCATTCCCAATGTACACAATCCCAATCCCAAACCCCTTCCCGCTCACACCCACTGTATAAAATCCCAATGGAACCACACCCCTTCCCAGTCACTCCCACTGTACACAGTCCCATCGGATCCAAACCACTTCCTGTTCACTCGCACTGTACACAATCCCAATCCCAAAACCATTCCTGCTCACTCCGACTGTACACAATCCCAATCCAAAACCCCTTTCTGTTCACTCCCACTGTACACAATCCCAATGGACCCAAATCCCTTCCCGTTCACTCCCACTGTACACAATCCCAATCCCAAACCCCTTCCCATTCCCTCCCACTGTACACAATCCCAATGGAACCAAACCCCTTCCCGTTCACTCCCACAGTACACAATCCCAATCCCAAACCCCTTCCTGTTCACACCCAATGTGCACAAACCCAATGGACCCAAACCCTTTCTTGTTCAATCCCACTGTACACAATCACAATAAAAAACCCATTCCCGTTCACTTCCACTATACACAATCCCAATCCCACAGAACTTCCCGTTCACTCCCACTGTACACAATCCCAATGGAACAAAACCATTTCCCATTCACTCCCATTGTACACAATCCCAATGGACCCAAACGCCTTCCCGTTCACTCCCTCTGCACACAATCCCAATCCCAAACCACTTCCCGTTCATTCACACTGTACACAATCCCAATCACAAACTACTGCCCGTTCACTCCCACTGTACACAATCCCAATCCTAAACACCTTCCCATTCACTCCCACTGTACACAATCCCAATGGACCCAAACCCCTTCCCGTTCACTCCCACTGTACACAATCCCACTCCCAAACCCCTTCCGGTTCACTCCCAAAGTACAGAACCCCAGTGGACCCAAACCCCTTCCCATTCACTCCCACTGTACACAATCCCAATGAACCAAAACCCCTTCCCGTTCACTCCCACTGTACACAATCCCACTCCCAAACCCCTTCCGGTTCACTCCCACTGTGCACAATCCCAATCCCAAACACCTTCCCGTTCACTCCCACTGTACACAAACCCAATCCCAAACCCCTTCCCATTCACTCCCACTGTACACAATCCCAATCACAAAACCCTTCCCGTTCACTACAACTGTACAAAATCCCAATCCAAACCCCATCCCGTTCACCCCACTGTGCACAATCTGAATCCCAAACCCCTTCCAGTTCACTACAACGGTACAAAATCCCAATCCCAAACCCCATCCCGTTCACCCCACTGTACACAATTGCAATGGAACCAAACCCTTTCCCGTTCACTCCCACTGTACACAATCCCAATGGATTCAAACCCTTTCCCGTTCACTCCCACTGTACACAATACCAATTCCAAACCCTTCCCGTTCGCTCCCACTAAACATAATCTCAATGGACCCAAACTCCTTCCCGTTCACTCCCACTGTACACAATCCCAATTCCAATAACTGTCCCGTTCACTCCCACTGTACACAATCCCTATCCCAAACCACTTCCAGTTCACTCCCACAATAAACAATCCCAAACCCAAACCCTTCCCTTTCACCCCACTGTACACAATCCCAAACCCAAACCCCTTCCCGTTTACTCCCAGTGTACACAATCCCAATCCCAAACGCCTTCCTGTTCACTCCCACTGTACACAATCCCAATCCCAAACCCCTTCCCGTTAACTCATACTGTAGACAGTTCCAATCCCAATCCACTTCCGGTTCACTCACACTGTACCCAAACCCAATCCCAAACCCCTTCCCATTCACTCCCACTGAAAACAACCCCAATCCCAAACCCCTTCCCGTTCACTCCCACTGTACACAAAACAAATTTAAACCCTTTCCCAATCATTCCCTCTGTACACAATCCCAATCCCAAACCCCTTCCTGTTCACTCCCACTGTTCACAATCCCAATCCCAAACACCTTCCTGTTCACTCCCACTGTACACAATCCCAATCCCAAACCACTTCCCGTTCACTCCCACTGTACACAATCCCAATCCCAAACCCCTTCCTGTTCACTCCCACTGTACACATTCCCAATGGAACCAAACCCCTTCCCGTTCACTCCCACTGTACGCAATCCCAATCCCAAACCCCTTCCCATTCACTCCCACTGTAGACAATCCCAATGGACCCAAACCCCTTCCTGTTCACTCCCACTGTACACAATCCCAATCCCAAACCACTTCCCCTTCACTCGCACTGTACACAATCCCAATCCCAAACCGCTTCCCATTCACTCCCACTGTACACAATCCCAATCGACCCAAAACCCTTCCCGTTCACTCCCACTGTACACAATCCCAATGGACCCAAACCCCTTCCCGTTCACTCCCACTGTACACAATCCCATTCCCAAACCCTTCCCTTTCACTCCCACTGTACACAATCCCAATCCCTACTCCCTTCCCATTTACTCCCACTGTACACAATCCTAATCCCAAAACCATTCACATTCACTCCCACTGTACACAACCCCAATCCCAAACCCCTTCCCGTTCACTCCAAAGTACACAATCCCAATGAACCCAATCCCCTTCCCATTGACTCCCACTGTACACAATCCCCATCCCAAACCCCTTCCCGCTCACTTCCACTGTACACAATCCCAATCCCAAACCCCTTCCCGTTCACTCCCACTGTACAAAATCCCAATGGACCCAAACCCCTTCCCGTTCACTCCCACTGTACACAATCCCAATACCAAACCCCTTCCCGTTCAATCCCACTGTACACAATCCCAATCCCAAACACCTTCCCATTCACTCCCATTGCACACAATCCCAATCCCAAACCCCTTCCCGTTCATTTCCACTGTACACAATACCAATCCCAAACTCCTTCCCATTCACTCCCACTGTAGACAATCCCAATGGACCCAAAACCCTACCCGTCCAATCCCACTGTACACAATCCCAATCCTGAAACCCTTCCCATTCAAACCCATTGTACACAATCCCAATAGACCCAAAACCCTTCCCGTTCAATCCCACTGTACACAATCCCAATCCCAAACCCCTTCCTGTTCACTCCCACTGGACACAATCCCAATCCTCATCCCTTCCCATTCACTCCCACTGCACACAATCCCAATTCCAAACCCATTCACATTCACTCCCACTGTACACAACCCCAATCCCAAACCCCTTCCCGTTCACTCCCACTGTACACAATCCCAATGAACCCAATCCCCTTCCCATTCACTCCCACTGTACACCATCCCAATTCCAAACCCCTTCCCGCTCACTCCCACTGTACACAATCCCAATACCAAACCCCTTCCCGTTCACTCCCACTGTACACAAGCCCAATCCCAAACCCCTTCACGTTCACTCCCACTGTACGCATTCCCAATGGACCCAAAACCCTTCCCGTTCACTCCCACTGTACACAATCCCAATGGACCCAAACTGCTTCCCGTTCACTCCAACTGTACGCAATTCCAATCACAAACCCCTTCCCGTTCACTCCCACTGTACACAATCCCAATCCCAAACCCCTTCCCGTTCACTCCCACTGTACACAATACCAATCCCTAACCCCTTCCCGTTCACGCCCACTGTACACAATCCCAATCCCAAACACCTTCCCAATCACTCCCATTGCACACAATCCCAATCCCAAAACCTTTCACTTTAACTACCACTGTGCACAATGCCAATCCCAAACCCCTTCCCGTTCATTCCCACTGTACACAATACCAATCCCAATCCCCTTCCCATTCACTCCCACTGTAGACAATCGCAATGGACCCACCCCCTTTCCGTCCACTCCCACTGTACACAATCCCAATCGCAAAACCCTTCCCATTCACACCCATTGTACACAATCCCAATGGACCCAAAACCCTTCCCGTTCACTCCCACTGTACACAATCCCAAGCCCAAACTCCTTCCCTTTCACTCCCACTGTACACAATCCCAATCCCTTATCCCTTACCATTCACTCCCACTGTACACAATCCCAATCCCAAAACCATTCACATTCACTCCCACTGTACACAACCCCAATACCAAACCCATTCCAGTTCACTCCCACTGTACACAATCCCAATCCCAAAATTCTTCCCGCTCACTCCCACTGTACACAATCCCAATCCCAAACACCTTCCCGTTCACTCCCACTGTACACAATCCCAATCCCAAACCCCTTCCCGTTCACTCCCACTGTACACAATCCCAATCCCAAACCCTTCCCTTTCACTCCCACTGTAAACAATCCCAATCCCAAACCCCTTCCCGTTCACTCCCACTGTACACAATCCCAATGAACCGAATCCCCTTCCCATTCACTCCCACTGTACACAATCCCAAACCCAAACCGCTTCCCATTCACTCCCACTGTACACAATCCCAATCCCAAACCGCGTCCCGCTCACTCCCACTGTCCACAATCCCAATCCCAAACCCATTCCCATTCACTCCCACTGTACACAATCCCAATCCCAAACCCCTTCCTGTTCACTCCCACTGTATACATTCCCAATGGACCCAAAACCCTTCCCGTTCACTCCCACTGTACACAATCCCAATCCCAAACCCCTTCCCGTTCACTCCCACTGTAAACAATCCCAATCCCAAACCCCTTCCCGTTCACTCCCACTGTGCACAATCCCAATCCCAAATCCCGTCCCGTTCACTCCTGCTTTAAACAATCCCAACGGACCCAAACCCTTTCCCGTTCATTCCCACTGTAGACAATCACAATCCCAAACCCCTTCCCTTTCACTCCCACTGTGCACAATCCCAATCCCAAACCCCTTCCCGTTCACTCCCACTGTACACAATTCCAATCCCAAACACCTTCCCATTCACTCCCATTGTACACAATCCCAATCCCAAACACCTTCCCTTTAACTCCCACTGTGCACAATCCCAATCCCAAACCACTTCCCATTCACTCCCACTGTAGACAATCCCAATGGACCCAAACCCCTTCCCGTCCACTCCCACTGTACACAATCCCAATCCCAAACCCCTTCCCGTTCACTCCCACTGTACACAATCCCAATCCCAAACCCCTTCCCGTTCACTCCCACTGTACACAATCCCAATGAATCCAATCCCCTTCCCATTCACTCCCACTGTACACAATCCCAATCCCAAAATTCTTCCCGCTCACTCCCACTGTACACAATCCCAATCCCAAACCCCTTCCCGTTCACTCCCACTGTACACAATCCCAATACCAAACCCCTTCCCGTTCACTCCCACTGTACACAATCCCAATCCCAAACCCCTTCCCGTTCACTCCCACTGTACACAATCCCAATGGACCCAAACCCCTTCCCATTCACTCCCACTGTACACATTCCCAATGGACCCAAGACCCTTCCCGTTCGCTCCCACTGTACACAATCCCAATGGACCCAAACTCCTTCCCGTTCACTCCAACTGTACACAATTCCAATCACAAACCCCTTCCCGTTCACTCCCACTGTGCACAATCCCAATCCCAAATCCCGTCCCGTTCACTCCTGCTTTAAACAATCCCAACGGACCCAAACGCTTTCCCATTCATTCCCACTGTAGACGATAACAATCCCAAACCCCTTCCCTTTCACTCCCACTGTACACAATGTGAATCCCAAACCCCTTCCTGTTCACTCCCACTGTACATAATCGCAATGCCAAACCCCTTCCCATTCACTCCCACTGTACACAATCACAATGGACCCAAACCCCTTCCCATTCACTCCCACTGTACACAATCACAATGGACCCAAACCCCTTCCCATTCACTCCCACTGTACACAATCACAATGGACCCAAACCCCTTCCCGTTCACTCCCACTGTACACAATCCCAATCCCAAACACCTTCCCATTCACTCCCATTGTACACAATCCCAATCCCAAAACCTTTCCCTTTAACTACCACCGTGCACAATGCCAATTCCAAACCCCTTCCCGTTCATTCCCACTGTACACAATACCAATCCCAATTCCCTTCCCATTCACTCCCACTGTAGACAATCGCAATGGACCCACCCCCTTTCCGTCCACTCCCACTGTACACAATCCCAATCACAAAACCCTTCCCATTCACACCCATTGTACACAATCCCAATGGACCCAAAACCCTTCCCGTTCACTCCCACTGTACACAATCCCAAGCCCAATCTCCTTCCCTTTCACTCCCACTGTACACAATCCCAATCCCTTATCCCTTACCATTCACTCCCACTGTACACAATCCCAATCCCAAACCCCTTCCCGTTCACTCCCACTGTACACAATCCCAATCCCAAAATGCTTCCCAATCACTCCCACTGTACACAATCCCAATTCCAAAATCCTTCCCGTTCACTCCCACTGTACACAATCCCAATTCCAAACACCTTCCCGTTCACTCCCACTGTACACAATCCCAATCCCAAACCCCTTCCCGTTCACTCCCACTGTACACAATCCCAATGAACCGAATCCCCTTCCCATTCACTCCCACTGTACACAATCCCAATCCCAAACCGCATCCCGCTCACTCCCACTGTCCACAATCCCAATCCCAAACCCATTCCCATTCACTCCCACTGTACACAATCCCAATCCCAAACCCCTTCCTGTTCACTCCCACTGTACACAATCCCAATCCCAAACCCCTTCCCGTTCACTCCCACTGTACACAATCCCAATGGACCCAAACCCCTTCCCGTTCACTCCCACTGTACACAATCCCAATCCCAAACCCCTTCCCGTTCACTCCCACTGTGCACAATCCCAATCCCAAATCCCGTCCCGTTCACTCCTGCTTTAAACAATCCCAACGGACCCAAACCCTTTCCCGTTCATTCCCACTGTAGACGATCACAATCCCAAACCCCTTCCCTTTCACTCCCACTGTACACAATGTGAATCACAAACCCCTTCCTGTTCACTCCCACTGTACACAATCCCTATCCCAAACCCCTTCCCGTTCACTCCCACTGTACACAATTCCAATCCCAAACACCTTCCCATTCACTCACATTGTACACAATCCCAATCCCAAACACATTCCCTTTAACTCCCACTGTGCACAATCCCAATCCCAAACCCCTTCCCGTTCATTCCCACTGCACACGATAACAATCCCAAACCACTTCCCATTCACTTCCACTGTAGACAATCCCAATGGACCCAAACCCCTTCCCGTCCACTCCCACTGTACACAATCCCAATCCCAAACCCCTTCCCGTTCACTCCCACTGTACACAATCCCAATGGACCCAAACCTCTTCCCGTTCACTCCCACTGTACACAATCCCAATCCCAAACCCATTCCCGTTCACTCCCACTGTACACAATCCCAATCCCAAACCCATTCCCGTTCACTCCCACTGTACACAATCCCAATCCCAAGCCCCTTCCCATTCACTCCTATTGTACACAATCCCAATGGACGCAAAACCCTTCCCGTTCACTCCCACTGTACACAATCCCAATCCCAAACCCATTCCCGTTCACTCCCACTGTACACAATCCCAATGAATCCAATCCCCTTCCCATTCACTCCCACTGTACACAATCCCAATCCCAAAATTCTTCCCGCTCACTCCCACTGTACACAATCCCAATCCCAAACCCCTTCCCGTTCACTCCCACTGTACACAATCCCAATACCAAACCCCTTCCCGTTCACTCCCACTGTACACAATCCCAATACAAAACCCCTTCCCGTTCACTCCCACTGTACACAATCCCAATCCCAAACCCCTTCCCGTTCACTCCCACTGTACACATTCCCAATGGACCCAAGACCCTTCCCGTTCGCTCCCACTGTACACAATCCCAATGGACACAAACTCCTTCCCGTTCACTCCAACTATACACAATTCCAATCACAAACCCCATCCCGTTCACTCCCACTGTGCACAATCCCAATCCCAAATCCCGTCCCGTTCACTCCTGATTTAAACAATCCCAACGGACCCAAACGCTTTCCCATTCATTCCCACTGTAGACGATAACAATCCCAAACCCCTTCCCTTTCACTCCCACTGTACACAATGTGAATCCCAAACCCCTTCCTGTTCACTCCCACTGTACACAATCCCAATCCCAAACCCCTTCCCGTTCACTCCCACTGTACACAATCCCAATCCCAAACACCTTCCCATTCACTCCCATTGTACACCATTCCAATCCCAAACCCATTCCCTTTAACTCCCACTGTGCACAATCCCAATCCCAAACCCCTTCCCGTTCATTCCCACTGTACACAATACCAATCCCAATTGCCTTCCCATTTCACTCCCACTGAAGACAATCCCAATGGACCCACCCCCTTCCCGTTTACTCCCACTGTACACAATCCCAATCCCAAACCCCTTCCCATTCACTCCCATTGTACACAATCCCAATGGACCCAAAACCCTTCCCGTTCACTCCCAGTGTACACAATCCCAATCCCAAAACCCTTCCCGTTCACTCCCACTGTACACAATCCCAATCCCAAACCCCTTCCCTTTCACTCCCACTCTACACAATCCCAATTCCTAATCCCTTCCCATTCACTCCCACTGTACACAATCCCAATCCCAAACCCATTCACATTCACTCCCACTGTACACAATTCCAATCCCAAACACCTTCCCATTCACTCCCATTGTACACAATCCCAATCCCAAACACCTTCCCTTTAACTCCCACTGTACACAATGTGAATCACAAACCCCTTTCTGTTCACTCCCACTGTACACAATCCCAATCCCAAACCCCTTCCCGTTCACTCCCACTGTACCCAATTCCAATCCCAAACACCTTCCCATTTACTGCCATTGTACACAATCCCAATCCTAAACACCTTCCCTTTAACTCCCACTGTGCACAATCCCAATCCCAAACCCCTTCCCGTTCATTCCCACTGCACACAATAACAATCCCAAACCACTTCCCATTCACTCCCACTGTAGACAATCCCAATGAACCCAAACCCCTTCCCGTCCACTCCCACTGTACACAATTCCAATCCCAAGCCCCTTCCCATTCACTCCTATTGTACACAATCCCAATGGACGCAAAACCCTTCCCGTTCACTCCCACTGTACACAATCCCAATCCCAAACCCCTTCCCGTTCACTCACACTGTGCACATTCCCAATGGACCCAAACCCCTTCCTGTTCACTCCCACTGTACACAATCCCAACCCCAAACCCCTTCCCGTTCACTCCCACTGTACACAATCCCAATACCAAACCCCTTCCCGTTCATTCCCACTGTACACAATCCCAATCCCAAACCCCTTCCCGTTCACTACCACTGTACACATTCCCAATGGACCCAAGACCCTTCCCGTTCGCTCCCACTGTACACAATCCCAATGGACCCAAACTCCTTCCCGTTCACTCCAACTGTACACAATTCCAATCACAAACCCCTTCCCGTTCACTTCCCACTGTGCACAATCCCAATCCCAAATCCCATCCCGTTCATTCCTGCTTTAAACAATCCCAACGGACCCAAACGCTTTCCCATTCATTCCCACTGTAGACGATAACAATCCCAAACCCTTCCCTTTCACTCCCACTGTACACAATGTGAATCCCAAACGCTTCCTGTTCACTCCCACTGTACACAATCCCAATCCCAAACCCCTTCCCGTTCACTCCCACTGTACACAATCCCAATCCCAAAGACCTTCCCATTCACACCCATTGTACACAATCCCAATCCCAAACCCATTCCCTTTAACTCCTACTGTGCACAATCCCAATCCCAAACCCCTTCCCGTTCATTCCCACTGTACACAATACCAATCCCAATCCCCTTCCCATTCACTCCCACTGAAGACAATCCCAATGGACCCACCCCCTTCCCGTTTACTCCCACTGTACACAATCCCAATCCCAAACCGCTTCCCATTCACTCCCATTGTACACAATCCCAATGGACGCAAAACCCTTCCCGTTCACTCCCAGTGTACACAATCCCAATCCCAAACCCCTTCCCTTTCACTCCCACTCTACACAATCCCAATTCCTAATCCCTTCCCATTCACTCCCACTGTACACAATCCCAATCCCAAACCCATTCACATTCAATCCCACTGTACACAATCCCAATCCCAAACCCCTCCCGTTTACTCCCACTGTACACAATCCCAATCCCAAAATTCTTCCCGCTCACTCCCACTGTACACAATCCCAATCCCAAACCCCTTCCCGTTCACTCCCACTGTACACAATCCCAGTCCCAAACCCTTCCCTTTCACTCCCACTGTAAACAATCCCAATGGACCGAAACGCCTTCCTGTTAACTCCCACTGTGCACAATCCCAATCCCAAATCCCGTCCCGTTCACTCCTGATTTAAACAATCCCAACGGACCCAAACGCTTTCCCATTCATTCCCACTGTAGACGATAACAATCCCAAACCCCTTCCCTTTCACTCCCACTGTACACAATGTGAATCCCAAACCCCTTCCTGTTCACTCCCACTGTACACAATCCCAATCCCAAACCCCTTCCCGTTCACTCCCACTGTACACAATCCCAATCCCAAACACCTTCCCATTCACTCCCATTGTACACCATTCCAATCCCAAACCCATTCCCTTTAACTCCCACTGTGCACAATCCCAATCCCAAACCCCTTCCCGTTCATTCCCACTGTACACAATACCAATCCCAATTGCCTTCCCATTTCACTCCCACTGAAGACAATCCCAATGGACCCACCCCCTTCCCGTTTACTCCCACTGTACACAATCCCAATCCCAAACCCCTTCCCATTCACTCCCATTGTACACAATCCCAATGGACCCAAAACCCTTCCCGTTCACTCCCAGTGTACACAATCCCAATCCCAAAACCCTTCCCGTTCACTCCCACTGTACACAATCCCAATCCCAAACCCCTTCCCTTTCACTCCCACTCTACACAATCCCAATTCCTAATCCCTTCCCATTCACTCCCACTGTACACAATCCCAATCCCAAACCCATTCACATTCACTCCCACTGTACACAATTCCAATCCCAAACACCTTCCCATTCACTCCCATTGTACACAATCCCAATCCCAAACACCTTCCCTTTAACTCCCACTGTACACAATGTGAATCACAAACCCCTTTCTGTTCACTCCCACTGTACACAATCCCAATCCCAAACCCCTTCCCGTTCACTCCCACTGTACCCAATTCCAATCCCAAACACCTTCCCATTTACTGCCATTGTACACAATCCCAATCCTAAACACCTTCCCTTTAACTCCCACTGTGCACAATCCCAATCCCAAACCCCTTCCCGTTCATTCCCACTGCACACAATAACAATCCCAAACCACTTCCCATTCACTCCCACTGTAGACAATCCCAATGAACCCAAACCCCTTCCCGTCCACTCCCACTGTACACAATTCCAATCCCAAGCCCCTTCCCATTCACTCCTATTGTACACAATCCCAATGGACGCAAAACCCTTCCCGTTCACATCCCACTGTACACAATCCCAATCCCAAACCCCTTCCCGTTCACTCACACTGTGCACATTCCCAATGGACCCAAACCCCTTCCTGTTCACTCCCACTGTACACAATCCCAACCCCAAACCCCTTCCCGTTCACTCCCACTGTACACAATCCCAATACCAAACCCCTTCCCGTTCATTCCCACTGTACACAATCCCAATCCCAAACCCCTTCCCGTTCACTACCACTGTACACATTCCCAATGGACCCAAGACCCTTCCCGTTCGCTCCCACTGTACACAATCCCAATGGACCCAAACTCCTTCCCGTTCACTCCAACTGTACACAATTCCAATCACAAACCCCTTCCCGTTCACTCCCACTGTGCACAATCCCAATCCCAAATCCCATCCCGTTCATTCCTGCTTTAAACAATCCCAACGGACCCAAACGCTATCCCATTCATTCCCACTGTAGACGATAACAATCCCAAACCCCTTCCCTTTCACTCCCACTGTACACAATGTGAATCCCAAACGCTTCCTGTTCACTCCCACTGTACACAATCCCAATCCCAAACCCCTTCCCGTTCACTCCCACTGTACACAATCCCAATCCCAAAGACCTTCCCATTCACACCCATTGTACACAATCCCAATCCCAAACCCATTCCCTTTAACTCCTACTGTGCACAATCCCAATCCCAAACCCCTTCCCGTTCATTCCCACTGTACACAATACCAATCCCAATCCCCTTCCCATTCACTCCCACTGAAGACAATCCCAATGGACCCACCCCCTTCCCGTTTACTCCCACTGTACACAATCCCAATCCCAAACCGCTTCCCATTCACTCCCATTGTACACAATCCCAATGGACGCAAAACCCTTCCCGTTCACTCCCAGTGTACACAATCCCAATCCCAAACCCCTTCCCTTTCACTCCCACTCTACACAATCCCAATTCCTAATCCCTTCCCATTCACTCCCACTGTACACAATCCCAATCCCAAACCCATTCACATTCAATCCCACTGTACACAATCCCAATCCCAAACCCCTCCCGTTTACTCCCACTGTACACAATCCCAATCCCAAAATTCTTCCCGCTCACTCCCACTGTACACAATCCCAATCCCAAACCCCTTCCCGTTCACTCCCACTGTACACAATCCCAGTCCCAAACCCTTCCCTTTCACTCCCACTGTAAACAATCCCAATGGACCGAAACGCCTTCCTGTTAACTCCCACTGTACACAATCCCAATCCCAAACCCCTTCCCGCTCAATCCCACTGTCCACAATCCCAATCCCAAACCTCTTCCCGTTCACTCTCACTGTACACAATCCCAAACCCAAACCCCTTCCTGTTCACTCCCACTGTACACAATCCCAATGAACCCAATCCCCCTCCTATTCACTCCCACTGTACACAATCCCAATCCCAAACCCCTTCCCGTTCACTCCCACTGAACACAATCCCAATCCCAAACCCCTTCCCATTCACTCCCACTGTACACAATTCCAATCCCAATCCCCTTCCCGCTCACTCCCACTGTACACAATCCCGATCCCAAACCCCTTCCCGTTAACTCCCATTGTACATAATCCCAATCCCAAACCCCTTCCTGTTCACTGCCACTGTACACAATCCCAATCCCTAATCCCTTCCCATTCACTCCCACTGTACACAATCCCAATCCCAAACCCATTCACATTCACCCCCACTGTACACAACCCCAATCCCAAACCCCTTGCCGTTCACTCCCACTGTACACAATCCCAATGAACCCAATCCCCTTCCTATTCACTCCCACTGTACACAATCCCAATCCCAAACCCCTTCCCGCTCACTCCCACTGTACACAATCCCAATCCCAAACCCCTTCCCGTTCACTCCCACTGTACACAATCCCAATCCCAAACCCCTTCCCGTTCACTCCCACTGTACACAATCCCAATCCCAAACCCTTCCCTTTCACTCCCACTGTAAACAATCCTGATCCCAAACCCCTTCCCGTTAACTCCCATTGTACATAATCCCAATCCCAAACCCCTTCCCATTCACTCCCAATGTACACAATCCCAGTCCCAAACCCCTTCCCATTCACTCCCACTGTACACAATCCCAATCCCAAACCCCTTCCCGTTCACTCCCACTGTACACAATCCCAATCCCAAACCTCTTCCTGTTCACTCCCACTGTACAGAATCCCAATCCCAAACCCCTTCCCATTCACTCCCACCGTACACAATCTCAATGGATCCAAACCCCTTCCCGTTCTTCCCGTTCGCTCCCACTGTAGACAATCCCAATGGACCCAAACCCCTTCCCATTAACTCCCACTGTACACAGTCCCAATCCCAAACACCTTCCCATTCACTCCCACTGTACACAATCCCAATCCCAAACCCCTTCCCATTAACTCCCACTGTACACAATCCCAATCCCAAACACCTTCCCATTCACTCCCACTGTACACAATCCCAATCCCAAACCCCTTCCCATTAACTCCCACTTTACACAATCCCAATCCCAAACACCTTCCCATTCACTCCCACTGTACACAATCCCAATGCCAAACCCCTTCCCGTTCACTCCCACTGTACACAATCCCAATCCCAAACCCCTTCCCGTTCACTCCCACTGTACACAATCCCAATCCCAAACCCCTTCCCGGTCACTCCCACTGTACACAATCCCAATCCCAAACCCCTTCCTGTTCACTGCCACTGTGCACAATCCCAATGGACCCAAACCCCTTCCCGTTCACTCCCACTGTACACAATCCCAATCCCAAACCCCTTCCCGTTCACTCCCACTGTACACAATCCCAATCCCAAACCCCTTCCTGTTCACTCCCACTGTACACAATCCCAATCCCAAACCCCTTCCCATTCACTCCCACTGTACAAAATCCCAATCCCAAACCCCTTCCCATTCACTCCCACTGGACACAATTCCAATCCCAAACCCCTTCCCGCTCACTCCCACTGTACACAATCCCAATCCCAAACCCTTCCCGTTCACTCCCACTGTACACAATCCCAATGAACCCAATCCCCTTCCTATTCACTCCCACTGTACACAATCCCAATCCCAAACCCCTTCCCGCTCACTCCCACCGTACACAATCCCAATCCCAAACCCCTTCCCATTCACTCCCACCGTACACAATCCCAATCCCAAACACCTTCCCATTCACTCCCACCGTACACAATCCCAATCCCAAACCCCTTCCCGTTCACTCCCACTGTACACAATCTCAATGGACCCAAACCCCTTCTCGTTCTTCCCGTTCGCTCCCACTGTACACAATCCCAATGGACCCAAACCCCTTCCCATTAACTCCCACTGTACACAATCCCAAACCCAAACACCTTCCCATTCACTCCCACTGTACACAATCCCAATGGACCCAAACCCCTTCCCATTAACTCCCACTGTGCACAATCCCAATCCCAAACCCCTTCCCGTTCATTCCCACTGTACACAATACCAATCCCAATTGCCTTCCCATTTCACTCCCACTGAAGACAATCCCAATGGACCCACCCCCTTCCCGTTTACTCCCACTGTACACAATCCCAATCCCAAACCCCTTCCCATTCACTCCCATTGTACACAATCCCAATGGACCCAAAACCCTTCCCGTTCACTCCCACTGTACACAATCCCAATCCCAAAACCCTTCCCGTTCACTCCCACTGTACACAATCCCAATCCCAAACCCCTTCCCTTTCACTCCCACTCTACACAATCCCAATTCCTAATCCCTTCCCATTCACTCCCACTGTACACAATCCCAATCCCAAACCCATTCACATTCACTCCCACTGTACACAATTCCAATCCCAAACACCTTCCCATTCACTCCCATTGTACACAATCCCAATCCCAAACACCTTCCCTTTAACTCCCACTGTACACAATGTGAATCACAAACCCCTTCCTGTTCACTCCCACTGTACACAATCCCAATCCCAAACCCCTTCCCGTTCACTCCCACTGTACCCAATTCCAATCCCAAACACCTTCCCATTTACTGCCACTGTACACAATCCCAATCCCAAACCCCTTCCCGTTCACTCCCACTGTGCACAATCCCAATCCCAAACCCCTTCCCGTTCATTCCCACTGCACACAATAACAATCCCAAACCACTTCCCATTCACTCCCACTGTAGACAATCCCAATGAACCCAAACCCCTTCCCGTCCACTCCCACTGTACACAATTCCAATCCCAAGCCCCTTCCCATTCACTCCTATTGTACACAATCCCAATGGACGCAAAACCCTTCCCGTTCACTCCCACTGTACACAATCCCAATCCCAAACCCCTTCCCGTTCACTCACACTGTACACAATCCCAATGAATCCAATCCCCTTCCCATTCACTCCCACTGTACACAATCCCAATCCCAAAATTCTTCCCGCTCACTCCCACTGTACACAATCCCAACCCCAAACCCCTTCCCGTTCACTCCCACTGTACACAATCCCAATACCAAACCCCTTCCCGTTCATTCCCACTGTACACAATCCCAATCCCAAACCCCTTCCCGTTCACTACCACTGTACACATTCCCAATGGACCCAAGACCCTTCCCGTTCGCTCCCACTGTACACAATCCCAATGGACCCAAACTCCTTCCCGTTCACTCCAACTGTACACAATTCCAATCACAAACCCCTTCCCGTTCACTCCCACTGTGCACAATCCCAATCCCAAATCCCATCCCGTTCATTCCTGCTTTAAACAATCCCAACGGACCCAAACGCTTTCCCATTCATTCCCACTGTAGACGATAACAATCCCAAACCCCTTCCCTTTCACTCCCACTGTACACAATGTGAATCCCAAACGCTTCCTGTTCACTCCCACTGTACACAATCCCAATCCCAAACCCCTTCCCGTTCACTCCCACTGTACACAATCCCAATCCCAAAGACCTTCCCATTCACACCCATTGTACACAATCCCAATCACAAACCCATTCCCTTTAACTCCTACTGTGCACAATCCCAATCCCAAACCCCTTCCCGTTCATTCCCACTGTACACAATACCAATCCCAATCCCCTTCCCATTCACTCCCACTGAAGACAATCCCAATGGACCCACCCCCTTCCCGTTTACTCCCACTGTACACAATCCCAATCCCAAACCGCTTCCCATTCACTCCCATTGTACACAATCCCAATGGACGCAAAACCCTTCCCGTTCACTCCCAGTGTACACAATCCCAATCCCAAACCCCTTCCCTTTCACTCCCACTCTACACAATCCCAATTCCTAATCCCTTCCCATTCACTCCCACTGTACACAATCCCAATCCCAAACCCATTCACATTCAATCCCACTGTACACAATCCCAATCCCAAACCCCTCCCGTTTACTCCCACTGTACACAATCCCAATCCCAAAATTCTTCCCGCTCACTCCCACTGTAAACAATCCCAATGGACCGAAACGCCTTCCTGTTAACTCCCACTGTACACAATCCCAATGAACCCAATCCCCCTCCTATTCACTCCCACTGTACACAATCCCAATCCCCTT